>NC_026000.2:31160345-31162260 GCF_000442705.2 Elaeis guineensis | reverse complement strand
GGAAAATGAAACTCAAAAAAAAGTTAATTTTAAGTTTTTTGAAAAAGAAGGGTTCACTATTGGATCGAAGATTAAATATCAAGGATAAAAATTTTACTGCTCTTTAAAGAAGAATACTTATGTCGATCTAGTCAGAAAATTTTACTTAAATTTAAGCTATAGCAATGGAATAGTGAAATCTATAGTAAAAGGTATTGATGTTATTCTTGATCCAGTACATTTGGGACAGATACTGCATTTGCCTTGTGAAGGCTATACTAATATGGAGCTCCCTATTAAAGAAAGAATTAATATTATCTTAGGGAGAACTTATACTGGAAATCTAAATAAATTGGAAGCAAAAATTTTTTCTGTTGAGATGAGACTGTTACATCACTTGGTAACCAAACTGTTTGTCTCTAGGAGTGGTAGACACGATTTTTTATCTGGTAGGGACATTTGCATTATGTACCATGTGATCACCCAAACCCCTTGAACCTTCCAACATTGATGTTTGAGGCCATGAGAGAAACCCTGAACAGGTCCAAGGCTCACTTGCCTTTTGGTATGGCACTCACCTTAGTTTTTAGAAGGTTCGAAATCAGTTTTGGGGGAGAGGCAATTGCTAGACTATCTCATTCCGACACCATCAACTGTCACACACTGCATCGCATGGGTTTCTCTAAGACTGATGGCGGTTGGATAAAGGATGTTGAGGAGAGAGCAGAGGAGGAGGATCCATCTTCACCTCTTCGTGATCACAGAGCATCCCCAGATATTCAATTCATATCTGATCACGAGGCTGATCCTTCAAAGTCTGTGAGGAGGCATGCTTCAGTTTCACAGTCAGAGAGCAAGACACATCCTTCAGAGTTCAGACTAACAGATAATCAGATTGAGATGATGTCCCAGCATGTTGCCTCCATTCTATCTCAGCAGTTTGCCACTTCAATCTTTACTCAGAGATCGACATCCTAGGGTGACTCAGACCAGACTCTGATCCCTCACATTTCTACTATTTTTCAGATGCTTACTGATCAGTCGGTACGCATTTAGCAGCTTGAGGGATGTATTTTGAGATTGACAGGTAGAGTATTAGACTTGCAGGGATAAGTATTAGTTTTAGCCCATTTTCAACCGCATGAGGATATCACAGAGGTCTCAGATCTATCTGCAAAGGCGGCTAGACTTCGAGGAGTTTTAGAGAGTGGCTTTAACTTCTTGAGGAGAGAGATCAGGGGCTCCAGTGAGAATACTTCTACTCAGTTCAGTGCCCTGATGCAATCTGTATCGAGAGCCTTGGATCTTTTGGACACCATCAGACTTTTCCTTATTGCACAGTCCATAGCTTCTCAGGCTCCAGGATCCTCTCACCCCTCTACTCGTGTTGGTACCTCTACCGTGGCCGAGGCAGACGTGGTCGAGGTCGTGCTCATGGATTTGATCCTACATCTCCTCACCCTATCTCTGATTCTTCAGATTCTGATCCCTCTAGCCATGACATCTATTAGATCTAAATTAGTTTGTCTCTTATGTCTAGGATCTATCTTATGGGCCTTGTATTTATTGGCTAATTAACTCTTGGATAGCTTCTATCCATGACTTTTGTATTTTGAGTTGACTCATGTGTACTGGGACATCTTTTGTATTCAGTCACTTTTGAATATATATATATATATACTATGACTTTCAATGAATGTCTATGAATGTGATCAAATTGAATTATTTTAATTATGAGATATAAAAAATAACTCATATTAGTGCTAAGAAATACTATGAATTGTAATATCTTCTAGATGAGCAAAGTGATATATCCTTGATGTTTGCTATGTTAAGGGGGAGTAGAGAAATAAGCAATCAAAGAAGCAGACTAAAGAAGTAAAATATGGTATCAAAAAGGGGGAGTAAAGAAAATATATCTTTTTTGTCATCTTTC
>NC_026000.2:31078597-31160332 GCF_000442705.2 Elaeis guineensis | reverse complement strand
TTTTCTTTTCTCTATCCTTAAAATCTCTTAAGATCTTAATTGATGCTATCAAAAAGAGAGAGTAAAGAAAATTTATCCTTTCAAGATCCCTTAAAAGGAGGAGTAAAAAATCTTAATTGATGCTATCAAAAAGGAGGACTAAAGAAAATTTATCCTTTCAAGATCCCTTAAAAGGAGGAGTAGAGAATCTTAATTGATATTGTCAAAAAAGAAGAGTAGAGAATCAAAATCGAATTTGAGCAATAAGCAATAAAGAAATGAGCAATAAGTAATAAAAAATTAATAATAAGTAAAATTGTTAAGCAAATGTGTCAAAGAACCAAAATCGTTAGTTCTTTTTTCATCCAATTTTCAAAGCAAATGAACTTATAAGCAAATTTCAAATTGATCTTCAAACTGCTTATGATGTATTTCGTTCAAATACTTGACTATGATATTGAAGTAATGCATCTTCATAAATTTAAAATTCATGTTCAATACTTTATATATGCTTTTGTTCAAGTATTTTGTCATCATCAAAAAGGGAGAGATTGTTGCTCCTTGAATTGATTTTGATGATTACAAAGCATTTGAGGGGGTTACTAATAATTTTGACTTAGAAAAAGATTTATTGTATTTCAGGAGCAAAATCGTAATTTTACCAAATTCTGATTTGGAAGCCTGAAGAGCAAGAATACAAGATTTGTAATCTATTGGAGGTAATTTTAATATTTTTGAATATATATTTTAAAAAAATATATATTTATATATTTGAGTCGACCCCAGGAGTCGACTCATGGCAAAAGGGGCTGAACGGCATGCTGAATTCTTTGGCTGGCACACTCTGTGAGTCGACCCCATGAGTTGACCCCTGAGCATGAGTCAACCCTATGAGTCGACCTCTGCTGCTGTGTAGGTCAAAATTACAGAACAGTCATTTTCTGTTCTGTGCCACAGAAGTCGACCCCATGAGTCGACTCTATGAGTCGACCCTTGTAATAGAAAAATTCCGAAACGGTTAGTTTTCAGCTCATTTTTGCTACATTTAATGCCCATTTAATGTGCTCTAACGGCTCTATTTCAGTCCAAATTATTCTCCACCATCATTTGAAGTTATAAAAGGCACTTAAAGGAGGGAATCAATAATGTTTTTAAAAAGATTCTTCAAGCATTCATTTCAACCCGAAGCAAGAGCCCTCTTAAAAGTTCAAGAAACTTTTATTTCAAGTTCACCAACCCCTCAAGAGCTCATTCAAGTCTTCAACCATCTTGAGAAAAATCAGAAGAGCTTCGTTCTTATTGTGTAAAGTATATTTAAAGCTTTATTTGCTCATTAAAGAAGCTACATCTGTATTTCTGTGTGATTAACTGTTATACTCTATTTTTAAATTGATTTTTTTATTTTGGAAAGGTTCTAAAACGTGGAAAGGTTGATCCGAACCTTGAATCGGATTGTATTGGGTTGGCTTATATCTGAAAAATAAGTGTTCTAGCTTGAAATAGCTAGAGTCGAAGGTTCCGACATTGTATTCGGTTTGAATACGGTTTAGTAGATTTGAATTCCCAAGTAGGAGCTTGGAGAGTGGATGTAGGTGCAAGGTTGGCACCGAACCACTATAAATCTTTTTGTTTGTGTTGTGCTTACTTGCTCTCCTTTTAAAGGCTTTTATCTTCTTGCATTCTTACATCCAACTTCTACACCTTGCATAAATTTTACTCTCCACATTTATCTTGCTCATTGTTAAATAATCCTCATAGTTATAAATTAATTTTAAATTTTTAAAAATTCAATTCACCCTCCCCTCTTGGGTTGCATAGCTGGGCAACACCATCTAGCCATGATTTTCGACGTCCAGATAGATCGAATTATCGCAAAGGAATATTCCAGAATTCGTACTCATGATTACCACATAATTCATCCTTTTGACCCTGGATGCTCTAGGATGGTCTCAGGTTAACTATCAATCGAGATTGCTTCATCCACATTATATTTCAACCTTTCAAATCTATCTCATGGATTATCCTGACCAAAGCTTTACTAAATTAAAATACAGCGATACATCAACTTCAATAATCCCGATGGGTCAATCCCATCTTGATCCACACACAGACTTCGCAAGTACTTGATTGTACTCAGTAGCCTTCCGTCACTGCATTAAAAATTCAGGTAGTTCGACACCAAAGCACAGTGAGTTGCTCGCATGTCACTAGGTGATCTCAGATCTGAAGGATATTTATACCCATGTATTTCGCGAGTAGCTCTTGACAGCAGAACGCTCAGCAGGTGAATCACTTGTTCAGTGATGATATACCCTTACATCTCATCTGTATGCCATACCAATGTCACCACACTCCTTGGTTAAGAGAACAACCAATCCATATGACACACAATGACCTTCACTCGATAAACATCATCATCTCGTAATGACGTATCATTTAGTCGCGAACTTATTTAAGAACTATACGATAAATCTTCTCTTTATAGTACACTAGCATAGTTCTAGGGACTTCATCACAGTACAAAAGTTCAAGAAAGATGTCACTTTGTGATGAAAAATATCAAAATAACTATTATTCAATAATCAATAATTCATATACAAGGATGAACTCAATCATCACACGATTGATTTTAGAACATAATTCCCAACATAGTCGACTCTACCCTGAGGAGGAAACAATGTACAATGAATGCTATAATTAGGTGCCAAGAGTTTGACGCTATGCAGCAGGGATGATTTGGAGGGTCCTAAGTAATTCTACAATGAAAAAATTAAGATACAATTTGAGGCCAGCTTTTAAAGACCCTTTATAAAGCTCGATCCAACCTCGAGAAGATAAGGTGATCTGATCCTCAGGATCGACGAGCTCTAGTCTAAATTCTAGAGAGATGTAGTATTTAAGGCACAAGATAAGTCCTGTTGGATGAGGATGGAAGCCACCTGGAAGGGGCCAAAGCTGGGCACCACCCTAACCTCAGAACCATTCGAGGAGCATTCAACATCGAATGTAGGGTCCTCATAAGCTGGGTTGTCACCCGAGGACCAAGTAGACGGGGACAAGCTTGACATGCTCATCCCTGGAAAGCACTTAAAAAGAAAATGAGGAAAACTAACCTAAGGAGGAGGTGACTGAGCAAACCCAAAAGTTGGACATCAGTGATGTATTGGAGCTCAGCTTTGGTCGAGATGATGAATGACTATCAGCAGCGATCATCGGAGTTTGTCAGAAATCGCCTAAGGTCCCCACCTCCCTCTTTCAAAATGGTAAAATAGTGAAAATGGAGCAACCGGAGGTGAAATGGCATCTATTTATAGGAGCTCGGACGGCTTCGATCTGACAATAGTTTATCTAGCCACCGTCGATGTTCGTTAAGTAGCAACTTCTGATTGACCATCATAGGACTTATGCAGATCTGATGGTTGAGAAGATTTGATCTGCCAATAGTGATGATTTTCGACATGTGCCAATGACTCAAAGGATGCCTCTGATAGCTCACCAATTTGACTTGACCTCAGGTTTGTACTCTCTTCAACCGACCTCAGTCCGAGCTCGGGCTCGAGAGTGGAAGGAATCTATTGTAGATCTACACTTCAGCCTCGACCTATTAAGTCCTCGGCCTTCTCCAAGGACCACCGAAGTTCATACTTCAGTAGACACTGGTGCAGAAACAAAAGGGTGCTTCCAGCCGACCTAGGGAAACTAGACATGAAAATCTGAACCAACATATTTGTAGGGCAATCTCTAGACTACAGCCTGGACCTCGACCATAGCTGAGGTGCATGAAGGTCAACCAAAGCCAAGCTCAAAAAAATATGCAGAACAACAGCCACTCAGATCCGAAAAGTCCACCACGGTCACAATTTTAGAAAGTCTAGATAAAGAAGGGTATCACCATATTCGAATCACGTTCCAAATGAAAATAATCGCTACCACTATGATCATGTGCAATAACTGAAAATCGGTTAGTCTCTTGAACGTGCATAACTCCAATTCCTTTTTTATAAATAGAGACATACGGAGACCCTCAAGGTAAGCTTTCGAAGAACTATTCTCTTCTTCTCCTTGTTCTTTATCTCCAAATTCTCCTTGTTCTTTATCTCCTAATTTGAGTGTCAGAAAATTCTCACTAGAAAACACCCTGACCAAGACTTTTTGTTGATCTCTAGGTAGCCCCCAGAGATCGCCGCGGCTATACTACTCAAGCACCACAATCGAAAAGATCGTCTCCGACCTCAAACGTGAGATTTGGCAGCAACATTACTGATTCTTATTTTTATTTTAAGAATCCAACTCCCCCAACCAAATATGCTGTTACTATTGATACTTTCATAGTTTCACCCCAATTTACATCTTACTCTCTTTTTTTAGGAAAGAGAAACTATAGAAATGTACCATGAAGAAGTAAAAGTATTCACATTTATAACTATAAAATCTTTAAGTAGATAGGTTCACGGTCATCTACCTTCTTCTCATGTGTCTTGGATGTAGCAAATATTTGAGATTTTCAAAGTTTTCTCCAAGATGTTGAATATTTTGCGAGGATAATTATTTATATAGTGTCATGATGAGGTTAATAAATAACCTGCACTTAAATAACGCTAACAAATTGCCTGCATTGAAATGTTTGCCATTTATTGGGACCTAGGATTCATGCTTGCATGAAATTACCAAATGTTAATTACTAATGTTATCTTAATAATCTTAAGTAATTTATCACAAGATGGGCTTGCAGCTATCCATCAAATACTCCTTCCACATGAATCAATCATGTGTATAGATCAAAATCGTCCAAGGAATATGCCCTCCTCTTTGATATGTCACATACTAGAAAAAAATATAAAGAATATGAATAAGCATTTACTATACATACAGAGAGAACTCTAAAAGTTGGATACTCAAAGCCGGATTTAACACAAGTTATCCAGACTAATTCCATTTGCTGAACCATTTCAACTATAGAGTTCAGCCTCTTTTGTTTCAAGATGCTAGTAGGAGGTGGACTCGTAGCCTTTTTCTTTTTAAGGTGCTTACAGAAGACTCAACAGTTTAACATATGTGCTGGACTCCATGATTTTCCTATTTTTCTAAAGTAGATATTTAACTGAAAATATCTCGTACAGCTCCGTGATAAGAGTACAAAATCAAAAAAACATCCATGATATACTATACCATACTGATACCAAACTAATATGTAGTTATATATTATACAAACATTGAGTATGCCTCATACCACATACCAATATTATAACAGAATGATACTGGTACAGGATTTAATATCGAGATAGTGAACCTTGATGCACATGACAAATACTTACAAAACTAGTTATAAAATAAGATGCGCATGATAAGCACTCGTCAAAAATAATTGTAAAGGTAACTACAAAGACTTTTATTTCAATTCATATGTTCACGGGAATGCAATAGCTTTATGTTTCAATATGGCTGGAAATAGAATTTGTTATGGGGGTAATCTGCCACCCGACCGACCTTCCCCTTGTCGGATTATGGCCGAATACTAGCATAGACATCTCACCAACAACTCAAGAGAAAGATAGAACTTCTCTGGACATTGAGAGAAGAAGACCAAGAAATCGAGGTGAAGCAAATCCATGACATCGGATCCTTTCTGACCTCTGGATTGGATGCATACTAGCCACAAGGTTGGAATCATATCGATGATAAGAAATAAGGTCCAACACCAATAGACTGTAATAGAAGGAAAGATAATGCCCTAGAGTCTAGGGCGGTTTTCTTAAATCATAGATATTTGAGTTAATATCATGCAATTAATACCCATAACCCACTATTCATATCTCTAACAAATGTGAACAATGATTTTCTGCTATTGTTATCAAACTTGGGGGTAATGTTTGACTGCCCTCTTTTATATAAAGGAGGCATAGAGGATCCTCAGGTAAGTTTTACTACAAAGAATAACCCACACTCTCTCACTCTATTTCTCTTTTCTCTATTGTTTTCAAGCTCCGATTGACTTAAACATCGGAGGGTCTCCTATTGAAAAATCTTCAACAAAAGTAGACTTGATTTGCAGGTTCTCCAAGGAGCTCATGTCTTTGGATTGAGATCGATCAGTAGTTAAGTCGGAAAGAAGCTGACCACCACCATGCATCTCAAACTGAAAACTTGCAGCAATAGATTCGCGCTAGAGGAAGGACACAAAACCCATTTAAAAAGGAAAGAGAAATATGGCAAGAATAAGAGTGCACAATTCTACCACCTCACGTTGGCAATCATCTCACTACATCCAAGGAGGTACCATCCGATTCTCCCACTATGCAGCCTCCCACGACAGCAGATCTATAGTAGTTTAATGCCCTTGTCCAACAGGTCCAACATTAATTAATGATGTACAATGGCTCCAATTAACGACACATCGATAGCAGTCTGAAGAGCCTATTCCTCAGGCAGCTCCTTGGCACAACCACCGATCTCACCCAAGAGTCTAGAACCAGCCCCCTGGCAAAATCCATCACTTTGCTCTTGCTGCTTGCCATTCTCTTTCCCATCAAAGCCTAGGGAGAGAGAACCAACATCGGCAGTCACCTATTTCCTCTAGTGGAGATTTGACCTTGGATTACTCCCCATAGCCTGAAAAATTCCATCGAGAAGAAAATCTCAAACAAGAAGTTTGGAAGATCAAACACCACCTTGGAGAGGTGCAGAACGGGAGCTAGAGGAATGATGATAGCCTAAGTTTCAACTCTCATCCCCCCTTCTGTCGTGCTATATCGACGAAATCATTTTCAAGTTGGTTCAAGATGCCTCAGATAGAGCTGTATGATGGCTCTTCAGATCTCTTTGACCATCTTGAGAGCTATAAGACCCTCATGATGCTCCAGAACACCTTAGGTGCCCTTCTCTACCTCATCTTCTCGGCCACCCTTAAGAAGTTGGTGTAGGTGTGGTACTTCAGACTCTAGTTGGAGTTCATTCATTCATTTGAATAGCTTGGGAGGTTTTTTGTTGCCCACTTCAGCAATAATCGAGCTCAGCCAAAGAATACTGATAGTCTCTTCTCGATCCAATAAGAAGAGGGAGAATCACTACACAGATACATGGCATACTTTAATGCTTCCATGCTCGAAGTATGCAATTTTGACGAGTCAGTGGTGTTGCCATTGGAAAGTCAAGTTGGCTCAAGCTACTAAATTGTAGTCGAGAAAGAGAGATAGTCGCAGGACAGTTGGTTGAGACCTCTGGATCAGATGCTAGTACCAAATCCTCGATCGAACCCACGAGCTGGGTCCTACAAAATCATCAAAAACAAAAAAGTCTCACGTTGGGGGTTCCCCGACAATGGATCTTTTGATGTCTAAGTCAACCTCTAGTAGAAGCAAACAGAAGAGGTCTAAGATTTTAGATGGAGCTTAGTAGATAGATTGAGTAGGATGTGTGGTAGATTGGAGCAAAGGAATGGAGAGTGGAAGCTTAGAGGATGCCATATGGAATGGGGAGATCAGAGATGGTGTTAGAGGAACTCAAAGATTCATGGAAGAGATAGATTCCCATTCATGTGGAATCCACCTCTGGGAGAAGGCATGTGAAGCAAGTGCTTACTTATGTAGAGGGTCTTGAAGAGTGGAATTTTATAGATGAAGATGCATACCTATCATCTTCAGGAATGTGCGCTATCTGTTCGAGAGCAGTGATCATGGAGACATGCTCCGACCATTAGAAAATAATGGCTTGCATGTTCCAAGGTTGTTGAGATCACAAATCTCACTAGAGGAGGTGGAGCAGTGAGCAGGAAGGCTACTTGTTGTCTTAAGGATAGAAGTCTCAAGAACTCCTCCAATATGGTCATAAAAAATCAGGTGTTAGAAGCTGGACAATTGCTTCATCACCTTCTATCAAGGACATGTGTTGGGCGGCCATAGGGTCGCCAACGCCATGATGGATGGTCAGATTTAGGGCATATCATTTGCCCCCCAATTTCGAGATCGAGGCATCTTTTGGCTCGAACGAAGTAGAGAATTTTTCAATGTTCGCTATGGTGTTAGCAGTCACAATGAATGCTAAAGCCTTGGGCTTTGATTCTTTGAGGCTGGTGCTAACAAGAGTCTTTAGGATGAGATTGTGCTGAGGCATACCTCGATCGAAATGTCAGATGAGGTAAGGGGGGATCTTATGTCAAGCACCACCATAGTTGTTCCTCAAGAGATTGCAACTTAGATGATTGGACATGCATATTTATGGAAGACATGCACTCACCTCCTTCTAAGAGGACATCATGGCGTGCAATCTTTTTAGCATGATGATTGAATGTTTCGATGATATCGATTTGGACAGCATTTTGATATCCAGCAATGGACTAACATATGTAAGCTAATCGGACCATCCATACGAATTGCCACTATCATCGAGTCGTGCTATAAGTGGCATAGGAGAGGCGAGCATTGCCCAACTTGCTTTTCACTTGCAAAAACTGAGTCGGCTTAGCTAGGTAGAAGAGCACCATGGTAGTTGTTATAGTTATTTTCTCTCTCCTAACTTAGGATCTTTCATGGGTTTATTTTCTTTGTTGTTTTGCATTTATCTCCATGGCTTCTCCCTTAGAGAAACTAGTAGGATAGGGACCCATTGATCTGGGGTCTTTTGTTCATGTTTCTGAGGATTCTACCATGAAGACATTTGGGATTCATCATACTCCGAACATTGTTAAGTCTGTTTTGGAGGAAGATGGCCTTGGGTGTATCCGGAGGGAGTTTAGGATTCCGGATAGCATAGTTCTTGAAGCACCCAGTAATAGGGCGACTTCTTCTTAAGGGAACATGTAGCCTTTTATGAGGAGGCTTTGAGGGCCAGCCTAAGGCTCCTGATCTTTGAGGTCTTTGCTGAACTATTAAGATGGTATCCCCTTTGTCTTGCCCAACTCATCCCTAATGCTTGGAGGATGATAGGTGGATTCTTTTATTTTCTCCTACATCGGTGAGTACCTCTCTGAGCAAAGATATTTTGAGCACTCTTCCAGATAAAGGTGCATGCTCGAAGCAGAGGTTGGTGGTACACTTCTCATTGAAAAGGATTACCAACTTTTCCTCCAATCCTTCCTCTATTTATGAGTAGAAGAGCTAATTTGTCTGTGTCCTCTCTGAATTCATAGGGATTCCTGACTGAGTAGGGATCGCCGATGAAGTTTGCAGTGTTGGAGCTTTCGAAGTTGTATGAGGTGGAAAGAAAGATGGTGGATGAGTTGAAATGACTTAAAGTGTTGCTGTATTCTGAGCTTCTTCATGAAGATCTTCTCAGGAGGCTATATCCTGGAGGTTTGGTCCCTAGAGATGGGTGTTGGTACTTGTTTGTTCAACCCCTAAGTTGTGGGGTGAAACATGTTGACTTTTCTGTGCTTATGCAAGTTTGGTATTTTTCAAGGAAGAGCTAGCCTGTACGGGTCCTCTCAGGGAGAAGAAGGAGAAAAAGAGAAAGAGGATCTTTCTCTCCCCTTTTTTCGAGGCTATCGCAATCCAGACTGTTATTGCTGAGGCTGCCACTGTCGAAACAGATGCTGCCGAGGTTGCAAGCCAATAGAGGGAGAAGCGATCAAAGAAGAAGCATGCTGCTCCTCCATTCGAGATTGTAGAGGTTGTCGCAACCGACATGGTTCCTACTGGCGGTGGTCCTCTTGAGGTAGCAAGACAGAGCACTCTAGTTCCCTTAGACACCCCATAGCATCTCACTGGCAGTTTGGTGCCAATTGTTGAGGCTTATGCAAAGTTGCTGAGAGAACTCGTACCTTTGATCGATGGTGCGATCTTTCGAAGACTATCTTCATGATGCTGTTGAGGTAAAGTCTTGACTTTAACTCTCTTTGACCTATCTTCTTTTTGACTCGATCGTGATTTGTAGGAAACCTTCACGACATAAGCCCTACTTCAGCAGGCTCAATGTTTAGAAGAAGAAACTCACCAATCCTATCACCATCTTCAACTGGTTGAGGAGTGAAATAAAGCTGAGAAGGGACTACATTCAGTCCTGATGTAGTCAAAGGAGCAACTTTCCGTAAAGAAGTCTCGAGCTGACGCTATAGAGATTGCCTTAGGAGAAGCCAAGACCTCTCTAGAGGATGCTAAGAATTCCCTTAAGGGTTGCACAGCTTCAAAAGAGTGAGGTCGAGGCTACATGCTTGCGGGATTAGCTGGCAAAAATCGAAAAGGCAATACACCAAGCTAGAGAAGAGGCGACCCAAGTGAGGGAGGCCCAATCTCAATTAATGGAAAAGGTTGCTGCTGCCATGTGTCATCTCATTGAAGCTGCCACTAAGGGTATGGAGTCTTTCAAGAAGAGCAAGGCCATCCATCAGGAGCTGTTAGTGTCATGCCAGGAGGCCTTTTTCACAGGCTTTGACTAGTGAAAGGGGAAGATTGGGGCATGCTTTTTAAAGATCGACCTCAGTCTTGTATCATCACTAGCTTCATCTTCCTCGTGCTACAGTTCGACCACTGTAGGAGAAGATGAGAATGTGGAGGGTGACGTTAAGTCGCATCTCCAGTAAGTTTTTCTTTTTGTAACCTAAGAGAAGCCATTAGAAATGAATGAATTCTTTTGAAATCTTCAGTTTCTTTCCTCCCTTCCCTTGTGTACATGTCCTTATAATATGATTTCCTAGCTTGAATAGAGATGAAGTTCACTACAAAGGAGTTGCTGGCTAGTTTGCCTAAGGTGAAGAGGAGAAAAACTAGTCACTTAAAGATTGTTTCGATACTAATCTGAGCTGAGTGAAAGGATAGGCTTCAGCTGCTCCCGACATCTCTGGCGAGATCTCTCTGACCAGGCCTTCTCCAGGCATAGTCAAAGATGTACTTCAAGTTTGAGTAGAGACCAATGATCAACCCGTCGTGGCTATTAGGTTAGGTCTGCTAAGGATCGAGGGAGGCCTATCCGATGTAGAGCCGCTTCCAGATATATCGAAGGTCCAGTCCATTGATGTTGGAGCTCGAATCAAGGCATCAAGATAGCTCGTGAGGCCAAGGCCAGACATATTTGACATTGGGGTGATTCCTTTGGATACAATGGAGATCGTGGGCAAAGGTGCTATGGTTGAGTCTTCACTTGGCACCCTCATCGAAGTCTTAGATGCAGTGGCCAGGACATCTAAAGTTGATTGTGTAAGGGCTGGTGATCAACCTACAATAGTAACTCCAACAGCTGTGGCAAGCTTATCTGAAGTTAAGGAGGAGGTCGAGGAGGGAGCATTCTTGTTGTGCCGATCGAGACTATGATTGCAGGCCCCTCCCTATGTGCGGTCGAGGTGTCAGCTTTCTGTCCTCCAGTTGAGTCTTCTCTTCTCGCTTCTCTTAAGTGGGTTCCCTATCTCTCCACTCTCGAATGAATGAGTAGGAAAGATGAAATAGTGATCTTCGAGTACAATCATTCCTAGGTGTTAGTCAAGGGATTGATTCCTCCTTGGAATGAATAGTATCTTTCGAACATGACTGATGGAGAGGCACTCCTAAGTTTGCATCATAGTGCCCTGATGGTGAGTCTTCTTTCTTTCGCTCAATACTTACTCCTATGCTTTTTGTTAACTAATCGGCCAACTTTACAAGCAGGTTTCGTCTCGAATGAATGAGTAGGAAAGATGAAATAGTGATCTTTGAGTACAATCATTCCTAGGTGTTAGTCAAGGGATTGATTCCTCCTTGGAATGAATAGTATCTTTCGAACATGACTGATGGAGAGGCACTCCTAAGTTTGCATCATAGTGCCCTGATGGTGAGTCTTCTTTCTTTCGCTCAATACTTACTCCTATGCTTTTTGTTAACTAATCGGCCAACTTTACAAGCAGGTTTCGATATCTAAGCATTGGAGACTCAGCTAGCAGTATCATGTGATCATGCGAAGGCAATCGAGGTAAGTAGATCTCAAGCTGAGCATTAGAAAAGGATCACCGAATAGGGCCAAGCTTTGATAGAGCTGGGGTAAAGCACCATCGAGGAGGCCCGAAAGAGTCTCCAAAGATAGCTCCACAATTCTCTTATTAGGAATGAGAAGTTGAAGAGTACATTGGAGGCTCTTTAGTGGGAAGTTATTGAGTTGAAGAAGAAAAATCCTTAGTTACTTGAAGTTTCTCATCCCGATTCCTGCAAATGAGGGGTTCAGGTCGGCACAAATGAGGAAAGTGATCACCTTCGACAAGCTGCTTGTAAGGAGGTTGACCTTCAATAGGAGGTCATGAAACTCAAGGAGGAGCTTTAGGCAGCAAGGGGTGAAGCTTCCTCTGCCCAAGCCGACAAGGCTCATGCCTTTTGTCAAGTTATTGAGGTGAAGATAGAGTTGATTGAGGCTAGGAGGAAGATCAATCAACTCAAGGTTAAGGTAGCTGGTCTTTGGAGAAGCTCTCACACCTGATCTGATCAGGTGGGTTCTAAAGACCGAGCATATTACTAAACCAGTTCAGACCTTGCCGTTGTCGAGAGGTCTCCAGAATCTGGGACCAAAGCTGCATCGATTTTCATGGTCACTGATGCGAGCAGGATCTTAGGTCCGAAGAAGATAGAAGAGCTATAGACTTCCTTCTAGCAAGGCTTCGAGTGCTACCAACTGATCCTTTGTAGCCATCTCTCAGCATTGAAAGATGCATTAGGCTCTCTTATCCCTATTTCCCTATTTTCATGGCCGAAGTCCATAAAAATTAATAAATTGACAGTGCGAAGAGAAATGCATAGCATGCTACCCACCAGTGCTGGAAACTTGAAGAGGATGATTGAATTTGAAGTTGCCTGGAAACTTCAAAGACTTTTGGATCATAGAATTAATGCCTACTAGCGAGAAAGATGCTGCAAAAATGCAATTCAAAGATAAAGATAAGGATAAAGTAAACAAGTAGATAAGGTAGAATTTTCATTCATCTCCCATGATCCTTTGTATGGTTATATTTAGTTTAAATAAGTTTTACAATACAATTACAACCCCGCTCATCCACTTCTTTGCAATCAATTTTCTTTAAAACAATTTTCAATACCATTTAAATTCAATGCTTCCATGCCCTTTACATATCACCCTTTTTATCCGACCCTCGTCATCGGGTCTACTAAGCCCAAATAATTTATGGGTGTAAATTTATGGTGCAAACAATGCTCTCACATCTTTTAATCTGACGAACATGAGGGTTACAAGATGTATTTGTGATTTTTACTTTAGCACCCATCTTCCTCGACCTCATTTAATTAATAAATAATTATCAAGATTTTGATCATAGATATTTTTCAATATTCTCCAAATACCGAATATCTTTTACATGTGTCAATTTCTCCTTTGGTGTTTTTGCTGATTTGATGTTTTCAGGATATGTCGTATCTTAACAAGTCTCTCTCTCTTTTGCCTTAACTCACTTTGACCCCCATATCCTCTATTTCAAGCTTCATCGATGGCATCTCCATCCCTTTTTTTGGTCAAGCAATATGAAAAAAGAGGAAACTTGAAGCTTCCAATATTCTTACCTCTATTAACCTTACTTATACCCGAATCTTCTAGCTTTACTTTCGGGGCTCCATCTTTGATTTTGATATTTCTTCATCTTTTTCTTCCATCTTTCCAATTCATTATAAAGAAGCCTTTGTATACCGACAATCTAGCTTTAAAACTACTATTTAGGAGGGTACGAACAATCATAGACCTTGGCCAACATTTTCTTCTTCCAAGGATTACTAGGTCTATCGGATCTCATCTTATAAAAATACTGATTGGGAATGGTATGGGTTCTCTAATCTTATAATTTTTTTACTTTTTAAATGGCAGAGAATCGGCCCTTATTACTGACCATGTTATGTTTCTGGTCTCCTTCAACTAACACTTTCCACTTCAATCATGACATGTCAACCTCAATTCTTCTTGACCTAGAATTTTTGTTAGATCTTTGATCGACGGGTGAATACTTCTTAGCTATGTTTGATATTTTCATCTCGACTGATAATTTCTGCCTCTATTTGGATAAGATAGCTAGTTATTCATCTTATATCAAGTTTTATGGCAATCGAATTGGGCCAGTTATACATCGAAAATTAATGGCCTTTTACCTTATTTGGCTCTACAAGTTCTTGTTATATTGTAAGTTGATCAAGATAGTAAAAATCCATCTTAGACTTACCGTTGCATTGATCGAAGAACACCTCATTTGTCTCTCCTCTTTTGCTTAGTTCCCTATTCAGAGGCTAAAAAGTTTTGTTCGGGCTCCACAAGTTGTGGTAGCTCTCTTTGGTTACTTTAGATTTGGCTTTACGTCTATTTTTTCAAATTTCGGCCTTTGGCCATCTCTTTTTCTCCTGCACCTATCAGCCTCAAATTGGCCCAAGGTCCTTTCCTATCCTTTTTTGAATCTTTTATAAATTCTATGAAGAGCTTTCTTAGAGAAAAGACTCCTTTTTCTTTCCTTTTTTTCCCCTTGTCCTTCATGGCTTTTTATGCCTTCATCTATCATGTTCGAAAATGAAACAAAGTCCATTAACTTGCTTTGGCATTCTTTTCTTCTTCCTCAAGACTTACATATTGACTCGGTAATAGAATTAACTGATCATAATAGATGCTCCATTGAATATTATTCTTCTAGTCTAGTGGCTCACCAATTCAGTCTTGCTCAAGCCATAATGTCCTTTCTTATTTTTTCTCAATCAAAATTTTTTTGATCGAACTTCTATCATTGACCTCACCTCTATGGAATTGGCCGATTATATTTACAACCAATCCTATGCTACTTTCAAATTCTACCTCTTCGATCCCAAACAAGTCATTGCTAAGAAATTTCTGATCTGGTAGGCATCTTACTTGAAGATCATTCAATGGGAGCCATTCTTTGATGTCCTTACCTGAATTGTCCGGGGTGAAGCTTCTTTGTCAGCTAAAGCTCAGCTTCCATGCAAGATGCAAGTGGAGTTTCGTTGACATTCCCTATAGATAAAAGTATTCTTCTAGAGCTCTACAAATCAATCAAAAAGTATGAAAAATTTTATGAAGTTAAGTATACTGGATGGTAGGGCCACACTAACATGCTTCATCAAAAGAAGGCCAAAGATTACATGCTAGAAGATTTTAAGCATAAATTCCAACTTCATTCTGGAAATGTAGTTAGGAATGTCCTAGGTAGATGCTTTGGCTGATCTTCCTACTATAGGTAATTTTACGGATGGCTAGACAAGCATCAACCTACCAAACCCTCTACTAGATTTGGACTGGTCGATCTTGTCGCACCTATTGAGTCTACTAAAATGGAAGGATTACCTAGTCCAGATTATACTATTCGGACATTAAGTGGCCAGCTTATCAAAAAACAATAGTAGTCGACTCTTCTTTCAAGATTAAGATTAGTACTTTCATCCTTCAATCTCTCATTCTTGTACTAACTTATCATTTTCTATTTTAAAGGTATTTCTGAAGCTCTTCCCATCAAGGAACCCGAGCCTAAGCCTAAGTCCAAGCCTGAGCTTGAGCCCATGTTAGCTCTGACTACCCCAAAGAGATGCAAATTTTTGGCTCATTATCTTCCTTCTGGTTTAGCTATTAGTCTCAACCTTCAGTATAGAAAAGTTAAAAATCCCATATCCATTCAAGTTGACTTGGAAGAAGAAGAAGAGGAAGGAAAAGAGTCGACTTCAGTAGATGAAGGCATCCCTATAACAATTCTAAGTTTGACCACACATTCCTTGATGCCTTCAGCTTTAAAGCTTACAGCTCCAGTTTTAATTCAACCAAGAAGTCACTTCTATGAATGTTAATATTTTTTTTTATCTAATAGCTTTACCTATCTTTTCACACAAGATATCCCTTAAACTCAGCATCCTCCATTGGCCTCACTGGCAAACATAAAAGCTAAGTTGGCCATATCCTCTGCATCTTTAGCTTCTTCAGACTGCCTCAAAGTAACATTCCAGCTAAAGTCATTCAAGGCCATCATATATTACTCAGGCTTGCCAATTTATCTTTGAATGACCTAGTATCTTCACCTACACTATCCGAAGCCCAAGAAGCCCTGAAGGTTTTCTTAAAGAACATCTCATTTTCATTACCCTTAGATTTGCCGAAACTGAAGGAAAGATTGTCTATTCTTGCTCAGTCAAACCAGTCACTCCAATCCTTTATCAGATGAGGTGGATGTTGTATTGATTCAAAAAGCTAAACTAGAAGAAAAAAGAAATCAACTTTAGCAAGAGCTTCAGCTTGCTGTTGATGACTTCGAGAGGGGGACAAACCAACTATTGAAGAAGGAGAAAATATTGATCGAATTGGAAAACATGATAATCTAGATTAAAGTTGAGATATTGGCCCTACAAAAATATTATGCCAATCATGATAACCTAAACAGGCCGAAATTAAAGAATTTAAGGGACTTGAAACATCGTCTAGCTCAACTATCTGTATGTCTCCTTAAGTTACAACAACAAGCCAACAAAATGAAAACTTTAGGGATACAAATATTAGATCATTAGAGCTTGCTTTAGTTGGCTTTCAAAAAACTATAAAATTTACTTTTGTCTTCACTCGACTCAGTTGAACTTTATTTCTAGTTCTTTGTTTAGGATCATTCAACTCTTCAACCGCACTTTTGCTTCTCCTTACTTTGTCTTATATAAAAAACTTGTTTGAAGTATTAATGTCAATTGGCATATCCAGCTGAACTTTGTCTCTATGTATCTACTTCTTTCTGTATTTTTTCCATATTGTAGAGTAATATTTTTTCAAGTATTTTCCATTGATCATTCGGTCATATACATCCCCATCCATAATTCTCAATTGATATACGACACCTTGCTATATACGATGCACCATAAATGGTCCTTCCTAATTTGGTGACCATTTACCAAATTTTGACTCTTTCTATCCCAATAGAAAGATAGTTTTTCATACTAATTCTTCTTTTCTAAAACACTTTGGCTGAATCCTCTTATCATAAATTCGGACCACTTTTCTCTTCTGAGCCCTTATCCGTTCTAGTAAATTTAACCTTTTTTCATCTAAGGTGACTACAAGTCTGTGAATACTCCTTTTCAGTTGCAAATTCTAATGTAACATGTGCCCTGATTTCACAGTTAATTCCATCGAAAGCACATCACCATGATTGAAAGTTAGAGCATACGATGTTGTACCTGTAGATGTTCTTTTTGAAGTTCTATAACCCTAAAGTACCTCCAACAATACTCCATGCCATACCTTCTGTCTTTCACCAACAAACTTCTTTATATTATTTACTAGAACATTGTTTGTTGCTTCAGCCTATCCATTTTCTTATGCATAGTAAGAGGTTGAGTGAATTATCTTGAACTCAGACTCTTCTGCAAAGCTTTTCACCTCTTGACCAATAAAAATAGGACTTTAATCTTCTGTTATAGTTTCTGGTTGACCGAATCTATGTATAATTTATTGTCTAATAAAGTCGCTAATGGACATCTAATTTACTGATCTCATAGGGACTGGTTCAACCCATTTAGTGAAATAATCAATTGCCATAACAATGAACTCATACCCTTTTGAAGAAGCTGGATAAATTTGACCAATCAGATCCATTGCCTGACCTCTGAATGGCCAATGTTTAATCACATATTATCATCTTCACTATAGGAATTCTTTGGATAGGTCCATATTTCTGACATGCTTGATAATCTCTAGCATACTGAATGCAATCCTCTTTCATCTTCAGCCAAATTTATCCATGCCATGTAATTAACTAATGTATTTTTAGTCTGGCTTGATAATTCCACATATTTCTTCATGCACTTCTTCTATTACTAATAAAGATTCTTCCTTTCCAATACATCTCAAAAAAAGACCATCCGGCTTTCTCTTGTATAACTCATCCTCAATCAAGATATAACTAAGGGACCTTAACCTAATTTCTCGATCCACACTTTCCAAAGGTTCTTTGAGATATTGAATAATCGGGTGTCTCCAATTATTTTGAGCAACTTGAAGCTCATTAATACACAAAATCACCTCTTCAGCCATCTACAATTGATGATAGTACTCTTCTTTCTACTTAATTATTCTTTATAGTATTCCCTTAGGTATCTTCAATCCAGATGTAATTTGCGCCAGTTCATTAGCCGAATGATTCTCCATCTTAGGAATAAATTCTAGTATTACTTCCATAAATCTTCACATTAACTCGATAATCTTCATATAATACCTCATCAAAGTCTCACTATGACATTTAAGGCTCATTTTTTTGGAGATAAAAAATTTACTCAAAAATCTATATTTTTCTAGATAAGTATTTCTCAAACAATATTTAGATAGAAAAATAATTTATTTATATTTTTATACATTAAAAAATAGCTCAAAAATTTTTTATCCATGTTCTTTCGCATTACTAGTTTTCTGAATAAATTGCTAAGATCTATATATTTTTTCATAATATCATTTATTATATAAACATTATTATATATAATAATATAATTATGATATAATATAATATTATATTATAATATGCCATAATAATATATTATATTATATTAATATAATACAATATATTATATAATATTATTATATATAATAATATAATATAATATATTATATATTATTATATTATAAATATTATAATATATTAATATATAATAATATATTATGTTATTATATTATTATATTATTAGTATATTATATTATGCTAATATCTTACATTAATATAATATATATTATTATATATAATATAATAAAATATTATGATTATTATATTATTATATTATTATAATATATTATAATACTATATTATGTTATATTATAATAATTTATTATAATATTATAATATAATATTCTATATTATATTATAATATACTGGATTAAAATATAATATAGTATATTATATTATAATAATATATTATAATATATTATATAAATATTATTATATTTAATAATATATTATATTTTATTTTATTTTATTTTATTTTATTATCATGTACTGTAATATAATATAATATTATTATAAAGTTATGGATATATTAGGAATGAATTAAAAAGATTATTTTTTCAGTCATTAGAAGAATGATTTAACCACCTCCTAGATGGATAAGATCTTTTTTTCATTTGATGGGTATATGTTACTCACGTGCAAATAGCTTATTTATCTTGAAAAGCATGAGAATATAAATAAATCAGTCAATAAAAAATTTAACCAACTTTTTCATGATCTATCTATAAAAAATAGGCCGTTATATTCTCCACCAACCTATTTCAACACCATCTAAGAATCTCCGATCACTTTCGCATTTATTGCCCCTAGTTGAAGCAATATTTCAAGATCGATTATTAAAGCTTCATACTCAATCTAGTTATTTGAACATGAGAATACTAATTAAAATTATAATTGCATGTGAATTTTATTTAGAGAGATTAACAATATTCCAATACCAGCAGCTTTGTCTGTCTTTAAACCATCAAACATCAATGTCCATGGTTTCAAATTGACATATTTAGTCGGTGTATTCACCACAATATCAGTTTCAATGGACAAATAAGGATGATCAACCAAGAAATTGGCCAATACTTACCTTGTAACCGATTTCTACAAGACATAATGTAATGCATATTTTGATAGAATTAACATCCACTTCCTGATTCTTCCATACATAATCGATCTTATTAACATATGCTTGATTACATCAGTAACACAAATAACATATACAAGAATAAATAATGTATAATATCTTAAGTTAGTACATGCATAATATAGAGCCAAGCATAATTTTTCAATCAATGTGTATCGCTATTCAATGTCAGTCAATGCTCGGCTCAAATAATACACTATCTGCTCAATCTTTCTCATTGTCTTGAGCCAATAAACTCTCAATATTGACCGTAGACAAATATAGCTTCAGTAGCACTCCTTATCATGACGATACTAATACTAAAGGTTATACTAAATACTGCTTTTTATTTTCAAATGCTTGCTGATGTACTTTCCTCCAAATGAATTCTTCTTGTGCTTTCAACCTCAACAATAGTGAAAAAGACTGAACTTTGCTCACATAGTTAAAAATGAATCTCCTAAGGAGATTCACTTGTTCAAGGAGTCTTTGTAAGTATTGCTTATTTTCAGGTAGTTTTGCTACAATAATGGTCCATGCTTTGTTCCTATCAATCTCAATTTCTTTCTGATGGACAAAAAAACCTACGAAATAACCAGTCGAAACTCCAAATATGCATTTTTGAGGATTTATCTTCAATTGTGTATCCTTATTATTTGAAATATTTTACTCTCATATTCCAGCTATTCTTTGAAATCTTGAGCCTTGATCACAATATCATCTATGTACACCTTTATAACCAATTATATCATGAAATACAGCATTCATAGCTCTTTAATATGTCACCTCAGCATTCTTTAGGCGGAAAGGCATTATATCCATTCAAACATTCGATCAGCCTGGAGCATTGGAAAGCCGTTTTATGCATATCCTCTTCAGCCATGAAAATTTGGTTATATCCAGAATGACCATCCATAAAAGACAATATCCTGTGCTGAGCGGCTGCATCAATGAGTATATTAGCAATCAATATTGGGTATTCGTCTTTTATGGTAGGTATGTTAAGATCTCTAAAATCAATACAAACACATAACTTTCTATTTTTCTTTATTATAGGAACAACATTAGATAGCCATTATACATACCTTGCAGTTCTGATAAATCTTGCTTTGAACAATCTCTCTATTTTCTTTTTCACTTTCAATACGACCTCCACTAACATCCTCCTTTTGGGCTGCATGTAAGGTCTAAAGCCGTCTTCAATCGGCAGTCTGTGTTCTACTAGTGCTCTACTTAAACCTAGCATTTCAACATAATTCCAAGCAAAGCAATCTTTAAACTCTGGTAATAATGTAACCAATTATTCTCTTTCTTCATCCTGCAATATCTTACTAACAAGATATTTTGAGGGTATAATTTTTCTCTCAAATTCACCTCCATTACCTCATCAGGTATTCCAATATTATCATCTTCTATTGGTACTGTTTCAAGTTCATCCAATTGTATTTCATCCAATTCTTCAATTACTCCAGATGTATCATACTTCAACCCTTAAGCCTCTTTGAATTTTTCATGGACCAATAATCTTGCAAAAGTATCTACCACAACCTTCATTACTTCCGAGTCATTCTATACCTATTGCAAGTGGATTCGATTCTTCTACCTCCTATAATCGAATCTCATGTTTTGTTTGACCTATATCCACAAAATTCATTATGATTATCCCTGTTGGTTTTCCATACTTGTCTTGTCCAACAAACTTTAATAGACCCATATCATCTTGATATAACATTACTTCAGCCATATTTATATTCAACATAAATGACCTATTGTTAATTGTGACAACCTCTACTTCATCCTTATTTTCTTTTGCATTGAGATTCCAAAAGATTGATTGTTGATACAAAGATGAAGGAATACAAATTTGCATGTATTCAATCACTATCCAAGAAATTATTATATATGCTTGAAGCATCAATAATAAAGAATGCAATAATAGAGGATCATGAATCTATTTGGAGATGCATCAGTAGAACTCCTTTCAACATACAAGATCCTCCCATGAAGTTTGTGATGTAAACATCTTAGCTGATCAATACCTTAATTTGATGGATTGGATTCGAAAGGATTAAAATCAAGTTAACTATACCTAACTTTGTCGATTTTGATACTGCTATGCTAAAACAGCTATAACTCTCTCATCTGGTATCAGAATCACTATTATGATCCCATTTCGAAAAATTCTTTTCATGTTCTATGAGACTAGCGGCTTAATCGTTATTTGAATTTCGGAGCTAATTCTATTGTTTGATAGGTCAACAAGAGCCTAAAAAATCCTAATCAAATTAAAAGTTTCAATCCTTTTATTAATCTTTTTCTTATTTTGTTTTAGAGTCCTCTTGCTATTAGGTTTTGACTTTTATTCTATAAATAAGGCCTCTTTCACCATTGTTGTAAATAGAATTTAGTTTATTTCATGATTATTGAATCAAAATTTTAGAGAAAAGAGTTTCTTCTTTATTTGCCATCTTCTCTTGTTTCGTATGTCTTCTTTCTCTCCATAAAAATGCAGCCTAGGCTATGTCAGTTTGTGACTATCACATCTATAGCTACCAATTCATCATCTCTTCTTTCGAGTTTATGCATCATTGCTACTAGCATATTGTTTATCACTGTACTATTGTCTATCAAAATTTGTCGGATAGGTTTTCCAAATATATGTATATCAATATATAGTAGTTCAATATGTCTCTCTATTTTTTTTATTTGTCTTTGAAATAGAATCATTGTTGCACTCTTACTTAATGTCAAATTTCATGAACCTTGTCCATCTTTAACATCTGATTCATGGTCAACACATAGAATTTCTAGACATTCTCCCCTCTCCAAAATATCTCCTTCAATCTCTGATGGCTGTTCTAGTTTAGCTTGAAAGATACAGGATAAAGTAAATGCTATGTTCACATCTACCTTCCAATGTAGTATCCGAAACTGAACCTTTGATTGTACTTCTTCAGATATTTCCCCATGATCAATTCTTGGTTTTTAGCTTTAACGATGCATCCTTCTTCATCCATTGTTGCTGTTGAAAAGATATTTAATACACTTCTCATGTTATGTTTCTTTCTAAAGCTCTGATTCTTTGCCATGGCTTCTTTTAAGTCTTCATCATGTATGGCTTTAGCCAAAGTTGCCTCCTCTCTTTTGGCCATACTTCATATCATTCTCCAATAGATATTATGGGATGTTTGACTGACTCCGACCTCCTTCAATCACTATCAGTTTCACTTGAACTTCCTCCTTCTATCATATCATTGTTGACTCTGCTAGACTAACTAATCAACTATCTCGTTTGTTCAATCGACTGAAAGTTCACTCCTATCTCATCTTTCCTATGCCAACCCATCTTCATATGCTCATCCTTGGTAGGCTTACCATTATCATGCCTTTTGTGCTCCATCAGTTATTTTCCTTTGTCTTTCACATTAACTGGACTTTCGATTTCCATCCTTTCCCTTATCGGTCTTCCATCCAATGATCTGCATCTTAAATCCCTTCTTTCCTATCTGTTAACTGAAAAAATATTGAGGCCAATTCATTTGGTGTCACTTTTGGTGATGTACTATCCTTTCTGGTATAACACTGAACCACGATACTCGATTACAAAATTAATATGGAACTTCTAAATACAACAAATCTTTACATTGCAAGTCCATAAATTTCCTTTCCCATTGCTGTGGTTCCTCTAATATTTGCTTTTCCATGTCTTTAGTCTATTGCATTCCATTTTGATCATGATTATCTATCATATTGGCTAGATTTGTACTTGCCATATTGACTATTATCTCTAGGAAAGGATCTCCATCGATCAACATAACTCCCTTATCTTTATTAGGAAACTTTAGTTTGCCCTCCATAATGAATTTTTGTATAGCATTTCTAAACACCTAACAATTGTTTGTACTATGGCTCTACTAATTATGCCATTTACAATATTTCTTCCCTTTTAACTTTCCCGTTGATGGTATTTTGTGACCTTCCAACAACTTGAATTTTTTATCCTTCAACAAGTGATCAAATATTTGATCTGCCTAAGTAATATCAAATGCAAACTTGACCTCTTCTTTCAATGAGGCTTAAATAATTGTTGTTGACTAAACTTGTGTATTCAGCCTACTGAGTATCCTACAAATATAAGATTTATCAGTGATAATTTTTATAACATCAATTTTGTCTAAATCTTCATCGAATTCCTCATATTCAGCCTTAATGGTCGAAATGTCATAATTAAAATCTTTATGATATGTTCCCTTCATAGCTTTCTTTTGTTCTTCTTCTCTAAGAATTGGTTCATAATTTATCACTTGGAATGTTAATTGAAATAGATCAAGAAATTTCTGACCTACAGACTTCTTCCTTAGCTCAAGGTTAAGACCATTTAAAAAAATTTTTACATATTCGGTCTCCCTTAAAGATGCATAGCATCTATTTTGAGCCTTTTTGAATCGGCTTATGTACCTTTCCATCGATTCTTCGACTTGTTGTGTCAATCTAGCTAAATCAATAACCAATTCCTCAAGTTTGTTTATATAAAAGTGAGCACAAAATTGACTTTATATTTCTTGCTAGGTAAATATGGAATTAGGAGGTAAATTCACATACATGAGAAAGCAGATCCGATGAGAGAGTTTGTAAATAGCCTAAGCTTGGAGAAATCATTAATGCCTGCATCACCACACTGTACCAAAAATCTTCATATATGTTCCATAGTTGAAATACCATCATCTCCCGAGAAATGAAAAAATTCAAATGCTTTGTATCCTCTAGAGAATTGATATGCTTGATCATACCATTTTGGATATGGTTTTCTATATATCGGCCTATTGACTAGCTGAAGTAGAAAATCTAATTGTTCCCTAATTATATCTGCTAGATGAGCCACATCAGGACCAGGCTAGGCATGATGCCCCTGACCCTATAGCACCCCTACTTGTGCTGAGACCTTTTGCAGTGGTTGATATAAAGGATTTCTATATACTGTGCAAGAGCCTGGCTCTGCAGTACTCATACCAATCCCAATTCCAGGGTTGGAAATGAAACTTGGCCCATTCAGTTCTCATGGCAATGATACCATTGTAGGTCTTGTATATTGCCCCCCATCATTGCTTACATCTCCTCCTATACTTGCTTGCCCCCCAGTGTTAAGAGCTATTGTTGCACCGAATCTTGCTCTATTCTTTAAATGACCACTACAATTGGCAATGAATACATTCGATTTGTACCCGACTGAAGTTCCCATTGCACAAGCATTAGCTTTATTAATCCTTAAATTCGGCCTGTAATTGGCCGAAGTAGTTGCATGAGATGGAACTGGAGGCGTAGTTGAAACTCTTGTGTTCGTCAAATAAGGCTTTATTTCAGATGGCTCACCTTCATAGTATTTGGTTTTCTTTATCATAAGACATCATCTTTTTCAGATCAGGCCGCTCTAGGATTTTCACATTCTATACTATAGACTCCATATAAGCAACCCTTGTATTGTTAGCTGGGCATTTTGTAAATATTGTACCACTAGGGCTTCAGTCTAAGGTGCAAGTAAGAACCAATTCTGCTCGACGAATAACATAATTAACTTGTTAAACTGCTTAGACATAAGTGAAGAAACACTTTCCTGCTAACTTACTACCTCATGATTGTAGCAAGTTGGGTGGTGATGGCTTTGATATGATCTTTCTGACTTTCATCTAGATGGTAACAAAATTGTACCACAGTATCATTCATATGGTATATGATCCATTGGAAAGTCACCAAGGTAGGGAATTGGCTTTTGTGCTGGCCAATTTTCTTTGTTAATGACACTTCTCGTTGGGCTTCATTGCTAATGATATTAACCTACCACAAGGATGAATCAAACTCCACTTATTCAGCAGAGGAGCCTGTTAGTTTTCTCATCTTGACCATTAGTAGAAAGAGCTTCTAGCTGTTTCATAGTAGAGATTTGAACTTCAACCTTCTTTTTCGACGACATTCCATAAGTCCCATCGAGCATGCCAAAAATTATTTTTCTATTTTCGCGGCCAAAGTCTAGAAAAATTAATAACTTGATGGTGCGAAGAGAAATGCACAACGTGCCACTAGCACAGGGCCAGAAACTTGAAGAGGATGATTAAGTTTGGAGTTGCCTTGAAACTTTAAAGATTTTTGGATTACAGAACTACCGCCTACTACTAAGAAAGATGCTACAAAAATGCGGTTCAAAGATAAAGATGAAGACAAAGTAAATAAGTAGATAAGATAGAGTTTTCATTCATCTCCTATGATCCTTTATATAGTTACATCTAGTTTAAATAAGTTTTACAATACAGTTATAACCCAATCACCTACTTCTTTATGACTGTTTTTCTTTAAAATGATTTCTAGTACCATTTAAATTCATCCTTCCATGCCATTTATGTGTCACCCTTTTTATTGGGCCCTCATCATCCGGTCCACTAAGCCCAAATAACTTGTAGATGTAAATTTATGATGCAAAAAATCCCTCAACCGGCCTTCTTCAAGAAAGCGGTGAAGGCACAGGAAGAAAGGAAGAAGAAGATCCAAGACTTGGCTTCTTTTATTATATCTTGATTTGATGTGTTGTTTTCTTTTAAGAAATATAAGAAAACTTTCTTTTACTTCTTACATTTCTTTTGTGTGGACTTCCATTTTGATTCTTCAACAACATAGAATAAACAACTTTTCAGTGCTCATCCCATGTTGATTTGAAACTCGTGCCAAGATATTTTGCCCCCCTTTAACGTGTGGGACACCATGCCATGCACTAACATCAGCCGTTGGCTTTGCCTCCTATAAATTTGGGGGTGACATTATCTAGGAATCTCGAAGAGCATTTGTTGCTCCACCAATCAGCACGTCTTCCCTTCTAAAAGACCGTACCATTCTTTAATGCTGTAGTCTCTAAAATAGCATTTCACTACAATGATGTCTGGGGTACCATTCTCCAAAAGGCATAGTTTTTTGGAGCCACTAGGGTTATGACACTTAATGCACGACCTGAGAGGTGAAGGACTACTTATCCACCTGGATCTTCTATAAGTAAGAGGAAGGAGCTCTTGCTTTCGATCTAGCCCACTTCCATTTTGGTGAAAGCATTGAAGAGGATGTCATTGGTGTGGTCCTCTACTGAGAGTGCAACAGTTTCCAGTGTCTGCTGCACAATGGAGGTATTTTCTCCCACCCTCCAGCTACCTGTAGGTCATCCAAAAGGAGAGTGCTTGTAAGAGGAAGCTGTTGAAATTCCAATCATTCTAACAAAAAATTGCTGAAGTTCCAACCATTCCAACCAGAGCTAATAGCTGATTTTCATTATTGTTAAAATTCCATTACCATTATGTGGATTAAGTTGAGAAGGCAGTAGCCAGTGTCAGCCATTCATTCTGACAAGGAGCGAGTGGCCGATGAGGAGACCTCCTCAACATCAAGTCCTTCCGAAAAGGTCATGGCCTTTCAGCAAGGCCTTCACCTCCCTCTAAAATGACTTCCTAGGGCTTTCTTGAGAGATGGACAGGTCCTGCAAGTATGTCAACCCAATGGAGCTATGCCATCCTCAATATCCCCTAGCTCGGGCCGACGATTACTGGAGAAGTCTCTTCAATGTCGAGGGTGGGGCTCCTGCCCTCCAACATTTTTTTCTTGTATTTCAAGTCTACACGTGCTGTAATTGAGTCATTGAGTCGAAGTCCTATATTCTTGAATCATGAATGAATAAAGAAAGACTTTTATTTAAATCTTCCTTTTTTCTTGTTGTGGATGGCTATTGTGGATGCTTTGAATGGATATATTGAGATCCGGGGCTTTGCCTCTCTCCAAATCCCCATCTTACTACGTAGGTGAAGGTCTTGTAAGTCATTGCCCCTCAAGGTCGATGGGAGGCTGTGAAGGCATATTGGCCTACCTCTTTTTGAGTTTGTAGACTTAAAAGAGGGGGAGCCTTCTCGAGACTCGATCGTCCAAAGCTTGACAACTGAGGCTCTACCCTTCTCTGAGGTCATAGACTGAAAGGAGAAGGCCTTCGGAGGCTTGCTCATCTGAAGTTTAAGGCTCTACCCTCCTTCAAATTTGCAGACTTAAAAAAAAGAGCCTTTGATGGTTTGATCATCTGAAGCTCAAGGGTTGAGGCTTTGCCCTCCTTCGGAGGCTTGATCATCCGAAGCTTGAGGATTGAGTCTCTGCCCTCCTCCGAGTTTGCAAACTCAAAAGAGAGGGCCTTTGGAGGCTTGATCATCCCGAGCTTAAGCCTCTACCCTCCTTCGAGTTTGCAGGCTCAAAGGAGAGGGCCTTCAGAACTTGAAGAAGACCTATATAGTGACTTGGTTTGGGATGCATACCTCATCTAAGACTTTTCAATTGGTGTGATGGCCTAGCCTGAGATGCATAGCTCATCCAACTCTTTCTCAGAGTCTTCAGCCAATGTGGGCCTACTTTAGCTCCAAGGCTTGGAGTTTTCCACTGTCGGAGGTGTATGAGATATCTGAGACTTTCGAACATGGTGATCTAACCTAAAATGCATAGCTCATCCAGGGCTTTCTAACTGGTGTAGTGGCCTAACCATAGCTCATCTAGGACTTTTTCAAAGATTTTAGCTAGTGTGGGCCTACTCTAGCCCTGAGGCTTAGAGTTTTTTACTATCGGAGGCATACGAGACAATCAAGACTTTCGATCATGTTGACCCGATCTGAGGCACGTAGCCATCCAGGGTTTTTTGATAGGCATGATGGCCTAGCCTGGGGCATGTAGCTCATCCAGAGCTTTCTCAGTTCAATCCTTTGACCACATCTAGGAAAAAGTTGACTTCTCACATATGCTAGCCCTCTAGTTGGCAGGCTCGAGGCTTTTGCTTCTCCAGACTACTTTACTCAACAACATTTCTTTTACATGATGCACCTTACTAATAGTAAGGCCAGAGATTAGCAGAGTTCTAGGTGCGAAGAAGAGGTGTTCCATCTAACTGCTCCAGATGATAGTCTCCAAAACATACTACCTTGGCAACATGGTAAGATCCTTCCCAATTGGGTGAAAGTTTTTCTCATTCAATTGGTTGACTGACTTCAGCCTTTCTGAGCATTAGATCTCCAAGGCAGAAGTGCTTCTCCCCCACCTTGGAGTTGTAGTACCATGCAACACGCCATTTGTATGCCGTTGTATGATTTCATGCTTTTTCTTGGACATTTTTTAGAAGATCTAGGTTCGCCCGTAAGTCTTCTAAATTTTTTTGAGCATTGAAGGTGTCCACCCAATGTGAAAACAGGCCCATCTCCACTAGGATGGCTACCTCAGTTTCGAAAGCAAGGTTGAATGGTGTCTTATCCATTGGAAGCTGGTGTGTGGTGCGGTAGGCCTAGAGAGCACTGTGTAGTTCGTCAACCTAGAGTTCTTTGACCTTGTCTAACTAGTTCTTCAACCTTGAAGGTTTGCCTAATTGGTCACCTCAACCTCTTTGTTTGCTTGGGGATGCCCGATAGAGGTGATGTGATGGTCGTGGAGCTCCTGGCAGAACTCTCGGAAGAAGGCATTGTCAAACTATCGATCATTGTCGATTATGATGACCCAAGGCAAGCCGAAATGACAGATGACACTCTTCAAGATGAAGTCGTGGGTGTTCTTCTCAATGATCCGAGCAAGTGGTTCACCTCAACCTACTTAGTGAAGTAGTTGATCACCATAATAAAGACTTTTCTTTTTCTTTGCTCGGTAGTCTGTAGAAGAGGATCGAGGATGTCCATCCTCCATTGAGCGAATAGCTAAGAAGAGTTGATTGGAGAGAGTAGACTGCCAGCAGATGCTGAATGCTCAAGTATTGTTGGCACTGATCACAACACTTCATGAAACTCGGTCACATCCTTGCGAATGCTCAGTTAGTAGTATCCTTGCTGCACAACCTTGTATATTAGGATCCTAGCCCTCAAATGGTTGCCACAGATACCCTCGTGAACCTCATGCATAATGTACTCAGCCTTGGAGGGTCTAAGATAGAGAAGGAGAGGCGTGGAGAAACAACGCTTGTGGAGCTTTTCCTCAAGCATCATGTACAACACAAACTAAAACTTGAACTTTCAAGCTTCGACCTGATCTTCCAACAGTAGTCTGTCCTACAAGTACCTGATTTGTGGGTCCATCCAGCTAGATTCATAGTCCACCTGCATGACTTGGGTTGGTTCCTCCCTGATGCTAGGCATATCAAGGATCTTCACATAGGTCGGCCTCCAAATATCGGCATATTCTAAGGTCGCCAGCTTCAATAGTAGATACGTCCAGGCATTTTCTGATCTGGATATCTATAAAATCTCAAATTTATTGAAAGAAAAAATTATTTTTCATACCTTTTGCAAATACTTTTTCATAAAGAGCACCTTCATCTCGTACTCTCCTCGAACTTGACCAACCACCAACTAAGAGTCACTGAGGACCTAAAGGTGTAGAATTCCAAGTTCTTAGGTGAGTCTCAATCCGGTCAAGAATGCTTCGTATTCTACTTCATTATTTAAGTCTTGAAGTTGAAATAGAGGGCTTACTTTGCTACAATACTGTCAGGACTAGCAAGGATCAACCCAACCCCAATGCCTCTAATATTGGATGATCTATCGACATGCAGTGTCCACAGGATTGCAAGCACTGAGATAGAAGATTCAAATGTGGTTTAGATCTTCTCCTGAATTGTACACTCCAAGAAAATAGGACAGAGCTTGGGCTTTAATGGAGGGTTGGGGCCAATAATGAATATCTAACTCACCGAGTTCCATAGCCTATTTGGTCAATCTCTCTAAGGCATCAAGCTTTTGTAAGACCTGCCTCAGGTGTTGATCAGTTAGTATGGTGATGGAGTGCACCTGAAAGTAGGGTTAGAGCCTCTATGCTGAGATCACTAAAGCATAAGCAATCTTTTCCACCTTGGGGTATCTAGTTTTTGTATCTCACAGCACTCTGCTAGTGTAATAGATAGATTTCTAGATGTCATCTTCTTCCTCGATGAGGATAGAACTTACAGCCATTGGGGAGACAATGAGATACAAGTACAACATCTCTCTAATAAATAGCCTAATTACAATCAAAGCCGAGACAAGGTACTCTCGAAGCTGATTAAAGATGGCCGAGTATTCGGCCATCCATTGAAAGTTCTTGATCCGCTTCAGGGTCTTGAAGAATGATAGGCACTTCTCTGTTGATCTGGCCATGAATCTAAATGCAGCCACATATCCTGTAAGGTACTGCACTTCCTTTCGAGTCTCCAGGGGTGGTATCTCCAAGATGGCTTGAATTTTTTTCGGATTTATCTGGATCCCACGATGGGTAACCATAAAATTGAGGAACCATCCTGAGGCTACCCCAAAGGTGCACTTACTCGAATTGAGTTTCATGAGATACTTCTTTAGGATCTGAAATGCTTCCTCCAAATCATCACATGTTGCTCCACCTAGCAGCATTTCACTAGGATGTTATCTACGTAGACCGTTATGTTATGATCAATCTGATCTTTGAAGACTTATTGATGAGATGTTGGTCGGTAGCTCCCACATTCATTATTCAGGCAGAAGGACATATCTTTATAGTAGTATATCTCCTAGTCCGTGATGAAGGATGTCTTCTCCTTATCCTCAAGCACCATTCGAATTTAGTTATATCTAGAAAAAGCATCTACGAAGCTAAGCATCTGGTGCCCCATCATGGCATTGACCAGCTGGTCTATCCTAGATAAAGAAAAAATATTTTTCCAACAAGCTTTATTCAAATCAGTAAAGTCTATATATATCCACCATTTACCATTTGCCTTCTTGATGAGGATGATGTTCATCAACTACTCGAGGAAGTCCACCTCTCGGGTGAAGCCTACTGCCAGGAGCTTATCCATCTCTTACTTGATGGCTTGTTAATGCTCAAGGATGAATCTTCATTTTTTTCTGCAATAACGGTCGATGTAGTGAGTCAACATACAGATGGTGCACCATGACTTTCCAGGTTGACACCAAACATGTCTTTGGCCGATCACATAAAAACATCGACGTTGGCATGTAGGAAGCTTAGGAGCTTGGCTCCGGAGGCTTCATCTTAATGCGATCTGATCTAGACTATTCTGCTTGGGTCAGATTCATGCAGGAGTACCGAGATAAGCTGCTCAGCTGGCTCCCCATGCTGTTGCTTTCTCTCATCATGGGTGTTGAGGATTTCGATAAGCATGGCCTCTCTAGGCCACTTGCTCTTGAGAGGGGCAACATAGTAGTGTTTGATCACCCTATAGCCCCCACACCTTGGATAGTAGGGAACCTCACCAATAGGAGGTAGGTGGAGATGATGGCTTGAAGAGCATTCAAGCCAAACCTCCTCAGAATTATGTTATAGACTAAGGCTACCTTCACCACTAAAAAGTCAAGCATGACCATGGCTTGCCTTAGAGCTTGTCCCATGGTCACGAGCAGGGTTATAACACCCTTGATGGAGGCAACATCATCCAAAAAACCAACCAAGAAAGAATTGATCTTTCAAAGCCGATCCACGAACAGATTCATTTGATAAAAGATATCATAAAATGAGATATTTGCAGAGCTTCCATTATCCACCAAAATTTTTTTTACATCAAAATTTGTAATGATCATAGAAATAACTACAACATCATCATGAAGAGTCGGATGTCTTTAGCATTGGTATCCAAGAAAGAGATGACCACATACCACCTCTATCTCTTTGGTGCAAGGGCTCCCAACTGAGCTGCACGGGCATAGGCCTTTCTTGGAGATGAGCTTCTCGCCGCCAACTGTGAGTCCTCCCATGATGGTATGGATGATACTGATGATGCATATATTCTCGACTGGAGGCATGGGTGCAGGCTAGAGTTCACAACCCAAGGTCTCAGCATCCTTCGAATGGCTGACGAAGTCTCGTAGATAGCCTTGTTGGATGAAGGCTTCTATTTTCCTCTTTATCTAGAAGTAGTCCTCAATATCATGACTATGGTCCTAGTAGAAGAGCAGTACTTCATCCAATCACACTACGATCAAGACTGCTAGCTTATTTTCTCAGGCCATCAAAGGATGTCCTGGTTCTTGATTTCCATCAAAATTTGCCTCCAAAGAGTATTCAGAGGCATGAAGTACTCGAAATATCGAGAGCTCTGAGACCAATGGGGAGGCTTCCTATCATATCTCTGCTTCTTTGGTTGGGGAGTAGGATGATCCTCTCTGGCCCTCTTTAGCTTTACCTTCTCCTTCCGCTTCTCCACCATTCCCTCCTCACCATCAATGTAATTATTGGTACGAACAAAGAGCTTGATGAAATGATGAGGAAACCTCTTGCAAAGGGAGAACTAGCAACTATTTGCTTTTAGCCCTTTCTTGAGAACTGACATCACGATCGAGTGATCCAAATCATAGATCTCCAACATAGCCACTTTGAAATGGCTCATGTAACTCCAGAAAGATTCTTTATCTTTTTTCTTGAATGGAGAAAAGGGCATCTGTGCCCTTTTTCAACTTCCTGCTGCTCTAAAATTGGGCAGCAAACTAACGACCAAACTCCTTAAAAGAGTGGATGGAGTTTGGTCGGAGTTTGGTGTATCAAGCTCGAGCAACACCTGAAGAGTGGCGGGAAAGAACTTGTACAGTAGAGCATCCAAGACCCCTTACAACATCATGAGGGCCTTAAAGCTCTCCAAATGGTTGTAGGGGTTGGTGGTGCCATCATAAATCCCCATAGATGATGCCTTGAAGTGGTGAGAGATCGGCTCCCTCATGATCAATGCCATAAAGGAAGGGTGAGTAGTAGACAATGGCTCTCCTTTTAGAATCAACTGGTGCTGGCGGAGGACCATGAGGTAGTGGTCCACCTCTTGGATATTCCAATCTAGCTCATCTTGTCACCCGAGCCTCTTCCCAGGTCGGTAACTTGTAGATCCACTCGTAGAGGAGTCCTGCGAGGAAGAAGAGAATGAAAGAGGAGCAAGTTCATGCTCCTTACCTCACTCACTGTCCTTGAGGTGAGGCTAAGGGACACGAGTCACCCCTCTTGAACCAGACGGTCAAGGGAGATGATGAAGGGAAGCTCGCTCAGGGCTCCAATGGACGAATCAGAATACTTAGAGGGCTTTTTCTAGGCTGGCAGTATGGGATTGGTTACTCCGTCTCAAGCTCCTCAAAGGAGAAAGATTAGGGTACACAGGGATCAGGTGATCGCTCAATGCCAGAGCGAATTGATAAGTCAACTACTGTAGGCCATGCACTACAGTGGTTAGTGCCTGCGCATACTACAGGAGCTACTGAAATTGCTCGAAGGTCATGGTTGGGGTAATCAATGCCTCTAGAACACTTAGATCCCAGTGACCCTGGTCGAGGTTGATGGGTTCCATGGATAATTATGGAAGGGGGCGGAGGATGATACCACCACAATCTTCTTACTATTCATACTTGGATGATGAAAAAAGAAACTCAAGACCTCAAATATGGATCAAGCTCTTTCTTTAGTGCCAATCTACTACTGTTGGAAAGTCGAGCTAGTTTAGGCCAATGAGTTGGAGTTGAGAGAAAGAGAGATAGTTGCAGGATAGTTGATTGAGACCTCTAGGTCAAATACTGATATCAGATCCTCGATCGGTCCCATAAGTCGGATCCTGCAAAACTATCAAACATAAAAAAGTTCTCATAATAGGGGTTCATATGGAAGCAAACAGAAAAGGTCTGAGCTTTTAGGTGGAGCTTAGTAGATAGGTCAAGCATGAAATGTAGTAGATTGGAGCAGAGGAATGGAGAGTGGAAGCTCAGAGAATGCTATGCAGAGTAGGAAGATCAGAGGAGTTAGATGAACTCAGAGCTCTATGGAGGAGATAGATTTCAATTTATCTGGAATCTTCTGAAAGAAGGCATGCGAAGCAAGTATTCACTTACATGGACGGTCCCATAGAGTGGAGCTTTATAAATGAAGATGGATACCTATCATCTTTGAGAATGTGCACCATTTGCCTAAGAGTAGCAGTCATGGGGATGTGCTCTGGCTATTAGGAATAACAGCTTGCACGTTTCATAATTGTTGAGACCACGGATCTCACTAAGTAGAGGATGAGGTGGAGCAACGAGCAGGAAGACTGCTTGTCGTTGCAGATAGAAGACTCTGGAGCTCCTCTACTAGGATCATAAGAGACTAGATGGTAGAGGCTAGGCAGTCACTTCATCATCTTCTATCAAGGACACTTGTTGGGCTGCCATTGGGTCGTCAGCACCATGATGGATGGTCCGATTCAGGGCGTATTAGATGGCGATATTAGTGCTCAAGCAAGGATTATATAATAAATACCTTATCTTTTCCCTCGACAAAATATTTTCGAGAGATCATGCTGATCTACTAGCACAAGCTTGAAAGAATGCACATGCAGAAGAAGCCCGAACCATACAAAAGCAAGTTAAGGGGAGAAAAACCCCCAACAAAAAGTGAGGTTGGGAGGAATTTCGCACAGCTCATACTGAAGGAGAGTCCTCCCAACCACTGATGAACTCCAAGTCGAGGATCCTACTTGAATGATTCAATAACTACACTCTCCTATCCACTCCTTGAGCCTAGATCCTGATGAAAATCAAGGACCAGGGGTATCTTCATCAACCTCAACTGATGAAGACCCCATCAATAAGGAGCAAGAGGAAGTACTGTTGCTTCCATCATGACCACGGCCATGAAATCGATGATTGCCTCTAGTTAAAGGATGAGATTGAAGCCATAATCTAGAGAAGCTATCTTGATAAATATGTTCGGGAGTGATAGAACCATGCAGCTGAAGAGCCACCCAGCACTAGCCTAATGAGGAGAATAATAGCAATCGACCCATGGTAGGTATCATCAATATGATCTCTAGCTTTGCTGGTGGTAGGGGGAAGATCAAGATGAGGGTATGAAGAAATATCACACGGGGGATGTTGTTTCTTTTTCTGATAATGATTTTCGAGGAGTTCAGACTTGTGATGATGTTGTCATCGTATTAACGATGATAGCAAATTATGTATGATATAAAAAAAATTTAATTGATAATGGAAGCTCGATTGATGTATTATTTTATAATGCATTCCAACGAATGAGATTACTTACTGACCGACTAAAGAAGGTCAATACTCCCCTAGTCAGATTTTTCAAAGATTCCGTAGTAGTAGAAAGAGATATTACTCTATCAGTGACCGCCAAACAAGAGCCTTGAAGTAAGACCATATAGCTCACATTCCTTATGGTCTAGGAGCCCTCCGCTTACAACGCGATTCTTGGACGGCTCGAACTGAATGCTTTGCGAGCGATAGTCTCCACATACCATCTAGTCATGAGATTTTTGACTAGAAATGAAATTGAAAAAATTCGAAGAGATCAAATACTCATCCGATAATGCTTCCTAGTGAACCATAAAGGGAAAATGACCAGTGAGACCCTACCAATTGAAGACCATAGGGAAAAATCAAAGGAAGTTAGAGGGGAGCTAGCCGAGCAACTTGTCGCAGTACCATTCGAGGATGCTCCAAGCAAAACTATTCAGGTTAGATCATAACTGATGCCAGACTTTTAAGATCAACTGATGGTGTTTCTACAGGCCAATGAAGACATCTTTACCTAGTCAATATTTAATATGCCAGGTATATCTTTTTGACATCATTATTCATAGGTTGAACATTGACTCAAACCACTATCCGATTTGATAAAGAAGAGAAGCTTCATACTGGAGTGATAATGAGTAATTGCAGAAGAAGTCCACAAACTCCTGATGGCAGTATTCATCTAAGATGCCCACTTTCCAAAGTAGATTGCTAATATTATCATGGTTAAGAAGGCAAATGGCAAGTAGAGGATTTGTATCGACTACATGGACTTCAATAAAGCATGTCTAAAGAATAGTTTCTCTTTCTAAAATCGATCAGCTTGTAGATGCCACCTTAGAACACCAACTATTAAGCTTTATAGATGCCTTCTCAGGCTATAATCAAATTTAGATGGTACCTAAGGATGAGAAGAATATTGCATTTATAATCAACAAAAGCTTGTATTGCTATAAAATGATGTTTTTTAGATTGAAACATGTAGGAGCTACATATCAGCATCTCATCAATAAAGTGTTCAAATACTAGATCAGATGCAACATAGAAGTCTATATTGATGACATGCTAGTCAAGAGTATTGAGACATATCAGCATATAGCCAGCCTCGAGGAAGTATTTCACGAGTTGAGGCGGAACCAAATGAAGCTCAACCCCAACAAGTATGTCTTCGGCATGACTTCGGATAAGTTCTTAGGATTCATGGTGATCAATGCGAAATCAAAGTGAATCCGATGAAAATTTGAGAACTAATGGAGATGAAGCACCGAAGCACAAAGAAGGATGTAAAGCAATGGCAGGTCGAATGGCTACCCTCAGCTGATTTATTTCGAAGTTAGTCGATAAATGCCTCCTATTTTTCAAAGTCCTTAGGCAAATAAAGGACTTCAAATGGTTGAACAAATACCGAACATCATTCGAGGAGCTCAAGCAATACCTCCTATCACCTCCATTGTTCTCCAAACAAATGGCAAGTGAGGAGTTATATCTATATTTATCATTCTCACTTGTCGCCACCAGCTTAGTGCTTGTCCGAGAAGATGCAAGAACCAAAGGCCAATCTACTATACCAACAAGATCCTCCAGATGCTTAAATAAGGTATTCGAGAGTTAAAAAGATGGTTTATGCACTCATTATTTCGTGCAATGGCTTTGACCATACTTTCGAGCCCACTCGATGGTCGTCTTAATGGATCAACCCTTGAAGGCAATTCTTCAAAGGCCCACCACCTTACATGAATGACAAAATGGGCAATCAAGCTTGAAAAGTTCGATGTCAGCTACCGTCTCAGTTGGTGATGAAAGCCTAGGTCTTGGTTGCCTTCCTCATGGAATGCAGTAGTCTCGATGAGAAATTGATTCAGCATTATCCGAGGAGATAGAACCTCCTCATTGGATTCTTCGTATGGATGGAGCTTCAAGTTCACAATAATGCGGATCCGGACTCATTTTGGCAAGCCTCAAAACAGCTATGATAGAATATGCTCTTTGGTTGGATTATGATGCCTCCAATAATGAAGTCGAATAAGAAGCATTGATCGATGGCCTCAACATCGTCAAAGAGCTTGGGATAAAAAATTAAAAGACTTCACCGACTCACAACTTGTCATCGGACAAATTCAAGGAGAATATGAGGCCCGAGACCTAATAATAACTTGATACTTGGAGAAGCTAAAAGAGCTATCGATGGCTTTGCACACTTTGGAGGTACAACAGATACCAAGATCAAAGATTGCTCAAGTAGATGCATTGTCTTGCCTCGCCACCTCGTAATACTCCGACCTCAATAGATGGATCTTCATCGAGCATCTACAAAAATCAAGTATTGAGGAAGAACTAGCCATCCTATAGGTCGGTCACGAATCGAGCTGGATAGATCCCTTGATCGGCTATCTCCTCGATGGCAATTTAGTAAGTTTAAATGCCAAGCCCCTTAGCACATCTACCTCAAAAGGAGACTTTACAAGAAGTCGTTCTCATTGCCCTTACTTTGGTCCCTACAACCAATGGATATGGATAACATGCTTTGAAAGCTCCACGAAGGGATCAACGATAATCACTTGAAGGATAGGTCATTGGCTTATGAAGTAATCTGACAAAGATATTATTAGCCGACCTACAGCAAGATGCGAAGTCGAGCTCATCAAAAAGTGTGAACAATGCCAAAAATATGCCAATATCCAACCGAGGCTGGCAACTAAGCTCGCACCCATTATTGCTCCATAGCTTTTTGCCATGTGAGAAATTGACATCCTCAGACCATTCTTGTATACAATTGGAAAAAGAAGATTTTTGATCATCGTGATTGACTATTCCACCAAGTGGGTCGAAGTCGAGCCCCTGACTTCGATCATGAAAAAAGTTTAAGACTTTATTTGAAAATTCATTATATACCGATTTAGACTGCCATGAGTCATCGTCACTGATAACAGATGACTATTCGATAATTTGAAGTTCATAGAGTTTTACTTGAAACTTCACATTAATCACAAGCTTACTTTAGTTGGTCACACATAATTTAATGGAGAATCTGAGGTGACAAATCGCATGATCCTGCAAAGGTTAAGGTCAAGACTCGATCAAGTCAAAGAACTATATGCCGAGGAACTCTACAACATGCTCTAGGTTTATCGGATGACTCCTCAGATCCCTATTGGGGAGACACTCTTCAACCTCATCTCCGATGCTAAAGCAGTCATCTCCATTGAGATCGGAATGCTGACAACCAAGATGAAGCACTATGATGAGCAAAAGATTCTAGATCAACTTCGAACATATTTAGATTTGCTTGAAGAAAATAGAGAATGGGTTAGATCAAGATGGCACCGTACCAGCAATAGATAGCTCGCTACTACAATATATGGATCAAGTCAAAGATATTCCGACTAGAAAACCTCATCCTCCGCCTAGCCGAGGTGTTTAGACCTAAGAATAGGGCAAATTAGCCCAAAATTGAGAACGGCTCTACAAAATCACCAAAGTCGTCAAACTAGGGGCTTATCAAATTAAAGGCCTCAACGGCACCCCCATTCCTCGGATATAAAATGCTTAGCACTTGAGGATGTATAAGTTGTATATCCATTGATTAAATTGATAAAAATATTTTCTTCAAGTTTTGATATAGGTTCCTTGTTAAAGCAACTAAGTAAAAATTCAACTAAAGTTGGTCGTAGTCGACCACTAATGAAAGCATCAAAGACATCCAAAGCATAAGCTTGAGATAACCGAGCGAAGCCTCGATCCTCAAGGAAAGATGGTCAGATAAGATCCAATCCGGGATATCCAAGCCTTAGTCTGGAGCCCAATAATTAGGTCAAAAAATACCGACCTTATGGAGATATCTCGTCTATAACTAAGACCTCCAAATAAGTGATCAGTAAAGTACCAATCATAAGGAAATATCTTGATCCAAGTTAGGACATCTATAGTTCCTCGTCGTAATCTTTCTGACCACACCATAACTGGGTGGGTGAAGACGACATTGTTGACTTAACAAAATTTATTACCAAGAATCAACTCTAAATCGACTTCAAGCAATGCAACTTCAAACACAAGCTCAAGTCGAAGACTTCTACTTTGCAACCAGCTCGGTCAGCCAATCGAGCTAGCAAACCTCTGGTCAAACTGATATCCGATCTAAAGACTTTAAGAGATTCAACCAGAAAACACATAGCATATGCCGAAAAGAAATTCATTTCATTTCTTCAAAAAGTTCATTACAAAAGTTCATTACAAGTGACAAAAGAAAGACAAAACTACAAGGACTAAACAATATCCTCGAAAGTAGGCTCGGTAGTGTCCTCGACAAAGACCTCAATGATAGGCTCACCCTCGGTAGTTGGGGCAGATGGTGCGGCTAGATCCTCTCATCCTCATCATCACTGTCCTCAGGTTGCGGATGGGTGAGATTGACTCCAAGAAGTAGCCGAGCTCCCTGCACTATGCAAGCCTCGAATCCATATTTGTAAGCCACTGAAGAGCCTTTGGCAACCTCAGTCTCAAAGTCCTCGAAGACCTTGAATTCTTCAAGGGCCTTGAGATCCGCCTCGATGCTCATCTTCGCCTTCTCTGCCTCAGCCCGATCCTGGATCAGTCTTTCCTTCTCTTTGGCAGCTTTGATCGCTGCCTTATCGAGCTCTAGCACCTCCTCGAGCTTGGCCACCTTTCACTGATGCATCTCAATGGCTCCATGCTCAATCACAACAAAGCCCGCCAGGGCTTCGACCTTTTCCTAAGCAGCTAGGACCTTAAACTTGACTCGGGAGGGTTCGTCCTCGACGGCCTTTCTTGCCTCCTTAGTGGCCCTCCTCAACTCCTTGGCGGCCTTTACTTGGGCCCCAAAAGTCTAGAGCTTCTCCTCGAGCAAGAGCTTCACTTAATTAAAATTGATGAGGCCCTCGCTAAGGAAATAACATCATGCACCAACTACACAAAAAAGATAAGTCAAAAAGTTCGAGCAAATAATGAATAGAAATGCGAATAACAAAAGGACTTATCCCAAGAAGATTGGCATAGGAAGCGCCCACCACCTCATCCAATGGACTAGCCCTCTTCTCCAACCAGTAAGCCAGAAGCAACACCATCTTTATCATCTCTTGGGTGAGTTGATGATCTCGAAGCGTAGAGTCATTGCTCCACACTTTCTTCGCCAAGGTAATAAACCCCTCTTTCATCTCGAATGAGGGGCCCACCTACGATCTTGCCGACTTGGTCGGTGCCATTAGAGAGAGGGGCAGTGAACTAGCCCGAGGCAAAGAAGTCCACCTAGTATGAGGAGATGATGCTCGGACCAACATTGGAGTCATTGACGGAGCTAAACGTAGTGGCACGATAGTCACTGGCTCGTCGTCGATCTCTGACAAATTGGTAATTGATGTTCGCACAAATGATACAAGGTTAGGGTAGGAGTCTTCGGCTAGAACTTCTTCTACTTCTTTGATAAGGACCTTCCCCCCCCCCCCTCTCGAGGAGCTGGAGTTCCTCTTCAATGCCGACTTGATGGATTTGAGAGTTGGCCTCATCACTATAAAACTAAAGAAAATTGGTTAGTGCAAGAAAATTTTCTAAGTCAAAAAAAGAAGTCGACCATACCCTAAGGCAACATTGGACTAATGCCAACATTATAGAGATTCTGCTTGATCACTAGTTCTTTCAACTCCGGTACCTCAATATCGAGCAAAGCATGATAATCCTCCTCATCCTCGAGAAGAATCAACTTGTCCTTATTCAAGAAAGCCAAAGATTATCTCAGATCCAATTGAATCCCCTGGACAGATCCGAAGAAACAAAGAAAATGGGTTTTCCAACTATGAACCAAATAGGGGAGTTTACTGATGAACTCGCACTCAAATCAGGGAGAGAAATACAACCATCCTTTTTCGTGAGGGTGCTTCTTCATGATGACTATCACTCTAACCTGCAAGTATCTCAAAGGAATGCTGAGCCACTTGCAAAGGATAATAAAAATGATGAACATCTGAGTAGAGTTCAAAATAATCATAGTCAAGAGAATCCTATAAAAATCTAAAATATTACTGATGAAGGGATGAAGAGAGATAAAAACTAGCTCGAAGGGACTCCACGTACCAGGTGACTCACGCCTCTAGAGCATCAATGACTCGACCATACCAACCAAGAACTTTTAGTGAAAAGGATGAGGGAATTGAGAACTGAGTCCGAAACTCCTAAGGTCATCCTTAGCAATACTTGACTCCTTATTGCTCAAGCTCAGAAGTCTTCGAACCCATGCACGAGATTACACGAGACTTGGGGTCGAGAGGTCCAATACCCGAATGAAGAGTAGGCTTCGTGGAGGTCCGAGGAGTATCCTTAGACCTGGCCAGGGAGATCGCAAACGAGGACTTTGGCCACCATGAAGATTTTCACCCTTGATCTCACCACTATCAAAAGCCACAAAAAAGAAGGCAGTATGTGAATGAAACTAAGGTGGAAAGGGGGAGGAATCGAGCCCAAAAAATTGCCAGAAAATAAAGAAAATGAGACAAGATGGGGAACCAACCAAGAAATGGGGCATTAAGGACTTGAAGGCGTTGGTACCAAAGAAGACAATTGCGATCAGAGAACTTTCCTCCAGCGGTTGCAACAGCAAGAGACAGCAAGAATTCAATAGAGCAAATTGGGCAAAAGCAACATAGAAAGAATATATTTATACTGCTAACCAACGATCTGAATTAAATCCTCATATTACCATATTTCATCATGTGGCATGCATCAAAAGCATTAAATCCTACAGCTCTTCATCACACCTCCCCTAGATCAAGCCACGTAGGTTGATCTACAAAGAATAGCATAGGGTCTATCAACGTCCGACATATGGCAAGCTACGACAAGCCCGGATATGATCTCCAAATCTCTTTTCTAAATCATTATACTGCAACACCTCCAACCACTCATCCCTCATATTGCAGTAGGACTTGCAAAGCGGTACATTAATGAAATCCCGAGATTTTCTCTACTAAATACTGTTAGGGCTGAAATCGGATCGGATACCACTATATCCATATCCATAGTTATTTTGTCTGATGGATACAAATATAGATACAGATATTATTCGAATGAAAAAATTCATATCCATATTTGTTTTAAATGGATATGGATACAATTCGGATATTGAAAGTATGGATCATTATAAATATTACTTAAATAATTTAACTTTATAACTACAGAATCAAAGATATTACTAAATAGATAATAAATCAAGTTAATAATATATTTATATAGTTACATATTTTTTAAAAAAATTAATAAGTACTATATAAAATTATATAGGATTATATGTAGATTCGAATATTCGGATATGGATCAGATAGTTATCTATCCATATCCATATTTATTTTTCTTTAACGAATATGGATTTGGATACGGATATTGATCGAATCTCAAACTTTTATCCATATTCGAATTGATTTGGATACGAAAATAGATCCGAACAGATAATATCCATACCACTTTCACTCCTAAATATCGTAGATTAAATGCTTCAAGGTGATGGTCAGATCGACAACTGAAGATAAGCATTAGAATTGACTACCTTCATCCAAAGTAATGAAACTACTTAGAACTCGAAAATAGGGACAAATGTTATGGAGGTAATCCACCGCGACTTTCCTCTTATCAAATTGTGGCCGAACACGGACATCTCACTAATGACTCAAGAGAAAAACAAAACTTCTTTAGATGTTGGGAAGAGAAGACTAGAAAATTGAGATGAAGTAGCTCCAACATTAGATCCTTTCCAACCCCTAGATTGGATGCATACTGACCATAGGATCAGAGTCACACCGATGACAAGAAACAAGGTCCAATGCCAACAGACTGTAATAGAAGGCAAGATAACCCTCTAAACTCTTGGATGGTTTCCTTAAAAGATGGGTACATGAGTTGGTGTCACGTAATTAACACTCATAACTCACTATCCACATCTCTAACTCTAATGATTCTCCACTGCCATTACCAAACTTGGGGGTAACATCTGACTGTCCTATTCTATGTAAAAGAGGACATAAGAGACCCTTAAATAAATTTTACTCTAAAGAACAACCCACACTCTCTAGCTTTATTTCTCTTATCTCTACTGTTCTCAAATTTCGACTGACTTAAATACTAAAAAATCTCTCATTGAAAAATCTCCAATGAAAACGGACTTGATTTGCAGATTCTCCAAAGAACCCATGTCCTTGAATTGAGACCGACCGCATGGTTTGAAAGAAGCTGACCATCACCACACACCTCGGACCGAAGACTTGCAGCAACCAAACTTATAACCAGAGAAATGTTCTAACTCAAAGGTTGCAAATAAAATACTTATGGGACTCTTTAACCGTCTTGCTCCTGAATGATAGTGTGCACAACGCCAGTTGAAGTGGAAGCAGCAAATACAGAGCGTCTAGGGTGATGGCTTACGGTAGAGTCTATGCAATAAAAAATAAGCATATTTATTAGCTGATATTCCAGTACCAAAAGAGAAACCTAGTTCCAATATTTCATTTGGAATTAATCATCAGTCCAATTCCCCTTCCTCTTGAATCAATCACATGTGATGAATTTACCATGCATAATCTTATGACACATTGTCTCTAATTTGTTAGATTTTTGAAGTAAAATAATAATGGGCAGTTTCAGATGTATGAATCAGACAGGCTGAATAGGACAGCATTCGGATGTATGAAACCTAGTTCCAATATTTCATTTGGAGTTCTTACCAAAATATATATATATATATATATATATTTCATTTGGAATTTATCATCAGTTAAATACCCCTTCCTCTTAAATCAATCACACGTGATGAATTTACCATGCACATTCTTATGAAACATTCTCTAATTTCTTAGATTTTTCGATGCAACATGATAAGAGACAGTGTTCAGATGTATGAATCGGATACAGGCTGAATGGGATGGCATGTGATTTTAACAAGTATGGCCAGAATCCAAACAACAAAACCACTCCAGATTTCAAAATCCACTTAGAGATGCAATCTGTCGTTTATTTAGGTTTATACAGAAATTATGCAGTCAAAAGTAGGATAAATCAAAACTTCAAACTTTGCAGAGCATCATATGTATACATGATTGCCTTGATATCACAACAGCTGATAACCTGTCTTAAGACAGCAAGCTCAAATCCAAAGCAGCATATTCTCATGTGGAGGTTAAAGCATATTTGTACGCATACTATAAGGCCACATTTCAAGTTCCACCATATAATAGAAGATGCATCTTGGCTCAAATCAACAGCAAAATCAGTCACGAATTTATCCAACAAATTTGTTGAGAAAATCTCTAAATTTATATGAGCACAAAGTATAAACAAACTTGAGCTCATTACATACCCATATGGGGAGGTTGGTGACAGTTGTTTGGAAGGAATCATATGTTACTATGAAAGGAGCTCTTTATAACTTTGAGAACTTTTCCAGTGTTGCAGAAGTCCCCATTGCATGGATTGGCCCATTGCAATCGTGCGAAAAACTGGCATGCAGAAGAATGGCATATTGTTAGATGCATGAGGATGGCATATGCCACAACATTTGAAAGAAATGTATGACAGCAGGTTTACAGCATGCTAAAAAGAAACATATTATAGAAAAGGTATCTCCATCGTTGCAAAAATACTAAGGTATGACACCAGAGCAAAGAGATGACTGAGGTTGGATAGTTCTAACCAAAATATGCCATTTATGCTTCTCAATAAAACAGAAATAAAGATTGGACTGAGGATGTTTTGGTTATTGAACATGAGTAATACCCTGGCTCCTGTGAGGAAAATAAAAGTTACATTAGATTGCCGCAACAAGAACATTTCTAACAAGATGAAAGACAATTTTAGAGACTAGTAACCTAATCATAGTAAATTCACATATGATACTCACATTGCACATGTATCTACTAAATTATTTTGAAAACATTTTACTCAGCATATTTTCCAAAACCCAAGCAATAATACTTGTATTTATAACATCTCTGGATTACAGATTACACCATATTATCTGAAAATACTAGAAAGATCAGTATCTTCTGATTTCAAGAATCTTCAGGTTAGGAAATCCTGAAGGAAACGTGCAAAAACATGCAGGCAAAAATATAATAGATTCCAAAAACACACTATTGACTAATTCCAGGCAAGTCAAATTTGATAACCACAACATTATCATGAAACCCAACAGATAGAGAATTATATGCTATGAGGTCTCCTGCCTGTGCATCAGGTGGGTGTAAAATGAATGACACCAATGGTGCTAGCATTTGTGTATTTTTAAAACATACACAAATCAAAATTTCATAGGTTTGGATGCTTTCAAACTACAGATTTTAGATAAATAATGTAATGTGCCATCAGCGCCATCAATATTGCATTCACTTGATTCTTAAGTAGGAAGACAACCAAAATAAATGAATTTTTGTGTTAAATATTTTTATTTCTCTAGATCATGATCAATGGCACAGATCTTTGACACAGCCCCTTTGAGCTAGGACTGCAAATAATATAAATCTGAACAGAAATACATTTTAGATCAGATTAGATCTGAATACTATCCTGTCACAGCCAAACAGTGAGAAAGAAGAAGGAAAGAGAAGGGGTTGAATAGAGGAGAAGAATAGAAAGAGAGATCATAATAATATAGGGAAAAATCTCCACAAAAAAGTAATTTCATTCAATAAAATCAATAAATCATACATAATTCGTCATTCTCCATGAACCCACATTTATAGACACTCAAACAACCCTAAAACAACGCCTCCTAATCATCAAAAGACTTCTAGCTTACCCATAATGGACGAAGGAGTTTTGACTTAAAATAAGATTTCCAACCAACAAAAAACTCCATTAAAGTTGTAACTCCATTGGGTTCCACATGAAAGACCTTAAAAATCTTTCCAAATCACAATCCTAATGAGTCTAAAAGATTTCTAACTTAACCTAGACCTAAAATAGAGCCTTCAAATTATAATCCTACTCATAAAAGGACCCAAAATCACACTAAGAAAATATATCTCCAAAATCTAGAATGAGAATTGCAAGAGAACAAGAAATACCTACTCCTTAAGACACAATACAACTAGCAAATTAACCAAACCTAATTTAGACCTCTCCTCAGCCTGTCCCAACTGCTTGTGTTTCTTCACCCCAAGTTTGTAATACCAACACAAGGCTACCCCCACTGGCCTGCCTCACTCCTGTGACTCCAGTACCTCAACACCCACTTGAATCCGACATCCAAGCCTTATAGTGCCTCACAGCATGACCGCACAACAAATAACTCAATCGATAGATCCGTTTTGCCTCACGGCTACCCAGGCCAATGCTATACAGCCCTCGTGCATAACCTCCTACAACCTGACATCACATGCCTGTGCAACCCTCGCCAAATATCTGCCTCTAGTACCTCGGCTTTCAAGAACTACATCAATCTTCAATTTGGTTAGCCCATCATACATTTTGTAGTCATTAGTTCTGATGCCAAAAATCTACTAGCAAATGTCTATGTGTAGACACTTGCACATGCACATGTGCACATAGACAAAAAGAGACACTACCATATTTGTATTTATTCATGTCTTCATATACATGTTCCAAATTTATGGTCCGAGATTTTCACATAAGATTAAGATATACATGAATCCATCCATCCACCAAATTGGCATTCTTGTTTTTCTGGGTCAATATTTCAGTCGTGTTCTTAGCTTTTAAGTAGAATGATACACAAACAATACTTGTACCATTTATGCTGCATGTTCACTGACTAACCGTGACACTGGTTTGCTGCATTAGACAACAGTTAAGGTGGGTAAGAACAATGATTCATCTTGACAGTTCCAGGGCATTCATAATTAAGGTCCACAATTTTTACCACCTGGGGATTCAACGCTGGTTGCTAAGCTAGAATTAGAATTCGATTTCTAGTATAACCACTCAAAAATGTAACAAGGCCAATTTTCCAAAAACCTGCACTAGTAAAAGTTTTAGCTCTCTCGAAGAAAAAAGGTTAAAAGACACATTAAACATTTAATCTTTGTTAAAGATTTAAAATTCAAAATCAACGATAGACCCTTGAAATTGAAGATGCACACTACTAATTGTGATCTACACCCCTAAAATTTAAAAAAAAACAAGAAAAAACAAAAATCAAATGTTCTAGTGGTCTCTCATTTATTAGAAAAATTACTTGAACACCCTCTCAAATTAGGGTTAATTTTGCATAGTACCCCTAGAGTTTAAAAGTTTCAATATGGTCCCTAAAGTTAGTTAAGTAGTTCAATATGGCTCCAAGCCCCACCTGGCATCCATTATTGTTAAGATAGACTAGAAGGACATAATTACCCCCTTTGCATCTCTGTTTTACTTTGTTTCTTCTCAAAACATAACCCTCCTCTCCCAAGTTCCCTCTCCCTTTTCTCACCATCCCTCCATGAAATGAGATCCTATCCCCCATCTCCACTAGGTGCTCGTAGTCAGCAGCATAAAGTGCAGCCCCATTGAGCTCGAACCTATCAATTCTTTCCACCTGCCATTGAATTCCCAAAGTCCTCTTCCTCCACCTATCCTCTGCTGACAGCAAAGTTGACCTCCTCTCCCTATCCTAGGTCCAGAAGCTCCTGGACGCCCTAGCCAAGATGAGTTCTTCTTGATCCTCTTCAACAACAAGGGCATCCTCCCATGTGCCCCTCTCGACTACCTCACCTCTGACTTTGGCATCGAAAGCCCATGACGTCTGCAATGCTATTAATGATGGGATCAACCAAATTTGGTAGTGAAAGAAGCACTAGAGATTCTACTTGTCGCCCTTGATCCTTCCCACAAGACCCTTGGTGAGGGCCAGCTCCACCATACCCTCAAGGCCCTCACCGACCTGACCATGGATGACAACGAGAGATTTTTTCCTAGATTGGCTTCTAGTAGGATATTTTTTCAAGGTCAACCTCTAGAAGGAGGCCGACTCAATCATCAACCACTACAACCCACTTGCAACCATCAGAAGACAATGACAAGCAAGGATTCTTTTCCTAGGTCGGCTTCTAGTAGGATTTTTCTTCCTCTTCCTCTTCCTCTTCTTCTTCTTGTTGCTATCTTTTTCTTGGATTTTTGGGTTTCTCCTCCTCCTCTTCCAGGTTGATAATAGCTTCAAGGGCATTTTAGTCCTAAATATGATGGAATCCTATGAGCTCGAGTAAATGGACATGGATGATAAGACCACACTAAACCACAACCAATTTCAAGGACCAGATTGAAACTTGAGGTACTAAGTGATAATGATCCTAAGTAGAGGGTGTGTTCTGGTAATTTTTCCCCTTTTTTCCAATTTATATTTGTTTCAAGATGTATAGATCATTTTCATCAAAAAAAAAAAAAATGCATAGATCATGATTAAAACAAAATGGATTCTCAATTTAAATGCTTTATCATGTGTTTTAGCATACTAACAATGGACATCATCCATTCCGACACCTGCTGGATGCATAGCTTAGAGATTTCCAAAAGATGAAACTTTTCTTAGCATTTTTGAAGATGTAAATCAAAATCAATAGTGTGAACCTCTGATCTAGATGGCCCATTTTTGATTTGGAGCTATCAGATCTTTTACTTAAGATTTAATGTTTTGTATATAGTCCAGCAAAAAAAGAAATTTTATCAGGCACTTAAACCAAGCAACTGACAAACTGAACTGTTCTTCTAGCTACTTATAACAATATACCGGACTTGAAATAGCCTAAATTTATGGCAGAACAATTTGCTGATATAAATATTCCATGTGTTTATAGACTACAAACAACACAGCATTTCTGATAACCATGGAATCTATGCATGCTGACCAATCAACAATTCCTATACATGTTAAAATCTCTAGATGTCAAACTCCAAACTTACATCCAAAATGAATAAATTTCTTTACGGAAGATCTCCAAGTCTTCCGAACAAAACCATTCTTCCGTTAGCTGAAGGATAAAGAAACAAAAAAAATAAGATACAGCATGCTCTAATCTATGTACAAGACAAGGTACCAAGTAAGGAGGTGTTTAAAGTATAACTTACAAAGTAAGGGTATCCCTCTTGACTGAAATTCTCAGGAGCATTTTGGAGAAAGAGGTATATGAAATAAAGTACAAATGTGCCACATTCCTCACCATTTGTCTGTTGTGGCACCTGCAAAGCACTTGTGTGACAATGATTGGGAAACCATAAACTACCATAAAAGCCTATAATGTGGTATCATTACCTTAGGAATTAAGAGAGGAATTTTGGATATAAAATCATCCCCCTCTTTTCTTCCCTCTGATTTATAAATGTCGAGCACAAACCTGAAAGAACAAGAAGAAGACTAACACTAGAGAGAGATAAAGAACAATTTGAATTATTTATGGTGTCTGGAGGAGCAAAAATAAAGCACAAAAGCAAACCTTCTTATGTCTGGCTCCAACCTCTTTGGTTCTGTACTATGAAGTGAATCGAGCAGCAACATGCATGGTTTTTTCGCTTTTGATTGTTTTTTTCCTCCAAAGTGACATAAAATAAGAAGACTCCAGTGTCTCCTATTAAAATGTCAAAAATATTAGTTGTTTTTACTAGTTGCAAAAGATAGAACTTTTTTTGGTGAATAAGAAAGAAATATTTATAAGCAAAACCCACCAACAAACAATAGGGACAAAAACATATTTCCTTGCAAAGATCTGTTTCCTCTTAATCCACTTAAGCACCTTTTCTTTTGTCATTTTATCCTTGTACAAAGAAAACCATAAACAATCAATATATGCACAGGAGCTCCTCTTCTCTTCTGATATCCTGTTCCATAGATCCCTAGACAAGAAAAAACAACATATTTTCAGAAAGCTGGATATCATGCACAGGCTGCTTCTGTTATGGATGTGGAACTCACTCTAAGTAGGACTCAAACACATTGGTATCTAGCTTCTTATCATTGCTGGAGTTGGTCCGCCTAACATTTTTAAGTCTTCTTGACCTCCTGTATTGAGGAAGGGAATCATAGAAAGATTTGCCTGAATTTTCAGAGCTTTCTAACATTTTAGCTGCTTGCCTTGTTGTGATCTTAGAACGACTCCGATTACATACTGCAACAACAAAAGAATGACATACACAGCTATCGTTAGAATACCCCCACAGTTTTACCTTAAATGGTAAACTAATCTCAAATGGAGAACTCCCTCATACATTGTTATAGATAAAACAGTTCACCAGATTCAAACCTGTAAGTCAGTTTTCTCATAGGAACTTTTGCAAACATGAGATGACACACAAACAAGAAAAAAGGCATCTTAGCATTGCTATAGAAAATAAAATTGCTATCAAGAGATGCTGATGCCTTTTTAAAAAATAAAATAAAAAATGTTAATCTTTCTATTTTGCTAACTTTATCAAAAAGAAAATCACAAATCTTGAGACACCAACAATCTGGTATAAGAAAGAACAAACTAGTAACTGATTAGCAACTGATGAAAGCTTATCTTTCAAATTAAAGATGGCAATTTTAACCGACCCACTGAGTACCAGACCCGACCCGAATGGGGGAAATTCGACCCGACCCTACTAAAACCCAGGGAGGGTAGAGGTTCTAGGGGAAAAAATAATCGAAGCGGATTGGATCAGATATGGGTAATGATATGCCCCACTCAAAACCCGACCCGATATAAACTTAATCTAAATCTTCGTTTCAAAATTATAATTGTTTATAATATATGATGAGTTTCTTACCCGATCTGGCCCGACCCCTCTTATTTATCCAACCCAACCTGACCTACAACTCCACATGACCTAACCCGAGCCAACCTATCCCAAGGCGAGTACAAGGCGGGCATGGGTATTGGGTTTTTAATTGCAAGGCGTGTATGGATATTGGCCAACCTAACCCATATTTGACCCGTTGTCATTCCTATTTCAAATTATGGAATAGAAGGCATACAAAATTTAGTTTTGACATAGGCCCTTTGTATATAAATTGAAATCATGGATGAGGGAAGACCAAGCTGTAAGTTGATTAGAATTAGGGTTACACCAATAACCATGAGTATGACAAAAAGAGTATTCCCATGCTTTTGACATTGATTTTTATGAGTTGACCAGTTCTTCCTATCTAGGGCTACTTCTTCCATTAACCAGTGATTCTCTTATCATTCACCAATGTCCATGAAGGTGTGTCTTGCATTTTTCATGCAACCTCCATACATACTTATTGGACCCAAGGATGTATAGCATTATCAACATTGCCCACTATAAAGAATATGAACCATATTGCACCATGTTCTTCCTACAGGCATGCTCTGGTACAGAAAGATGACCAATTTTGTGCATTGCTAGGACAAAGGGATATTTAGACTCTAGGGCCTATCTAAATTTCTTGTAACATGTCCCACCAAAGTGGGATTAGGAAGCAGCAAGGCAAGAAGATGGAGAAGCAAGCTGGATAAGGATGGTCATCAATCCTGCAATTTTCACTATTTTGGGTACCATAACGTACCAATAAAGGTGCTTTCCAGCATATTAAAAGCCTTGAAATTGAAGAATGGCCTGCCTTTTCCTCCTGATTCACCAACCTCTCATCTCTTGTTATCAGTCCCTCCCAAGTCCCACCCATGAGGAACATGTCGCACAAATATGATGGCAGATTCTCTGAAAGGCCCCAGCTTCCACTCAAGGTTATTTCTACTGATTATACAATCAGAAACTAATGAAATTAAATAAAAATGCCTAAATGACAAGATCAATAGATCAAATGAATCACATCCTAAGTCATATTGAACAAGTATTTTGCTTTTGACGAAGATAACTAAAGCATACTGAATGACTGATTACAATTTACAGGCATTACAAATGAGGATACATTTGGAAGTATCACAAAAACATGATATGTGGTGATTCTGTACTTCTAATTTTTTGCTTTTGAAATTGCAAATAATGATTTTACAAAGGTAGAAATGTAAAATCAAATTCAATGTAACCGTAGAAGCATGGGATTCTAAATTTCCATGTTTGCATGATATTTTGTAAAATATCAATCAATTAATTGAAAAATATCGAATAAAGAAAAAGAGAAGAATCAGGGTTTTAGATTTTTTTTTTAAAAAAAAAAGACAACTTGGAAGTTGATAACAACTACATGGCATTAAAGCAACTGAAGTCAACTAACTTCAAGCATCAAACCACAAGCAAACATAAATTACATGGGATGAAAAACACAAAATGAATGGATGTTTCTATCATGACAGGTCTCATCCTTCCTTATAGGGATGCCACTGTCTCAATATATGGCAAATCATTCTTCAGATTGAGCTTTTCCCACAGCTTATGATCCATTAATTCCCATTTAATAATTCAGTCTACATTATATCAAGTCCAGCAAATCCCTTAACTTTGCTATCTCTCACTGGAATGCCAAAGACTTTATTTAAACCATAAGTATTATTATTGCTTACCATGATATGCTTGAATACAAACTCTATCTTTACGTAAAGGTTCATAAAGACAAATACCAAATTGTAATTATTGAGCTAACATTGCAAAATCTAGCTTTATAAACCTTTAGTAGCCAAAAAAAGGTGACATTTAGGAATAGCCTACATATGCATGGAAGATCAGATGAATAAATATTCAGCTTGCTGTCCAATTTGCAGAAATAGGACAGGAGGGAAATCTGTAAGTTATGATAAAAAAAAAAAAATCAAATAACATCAGTTTTTTAATCAAATTAAAAGCAAAACAGGCACACAGCAAGTTCAGTATATCAAATGTATTGGATATAGTACAATTAAAGTAAAGAAAAAAGATCATATATCTACTAGATCATAGACAGAAAATCAGAGTTAAGAGGGGGAGAGAGGAAACAACAAGGCTGAACTGGCTAAAATATTTTTCTTCAAACAAATAACTTTAAAACTTTCAAATTCTTCACTTTATATAGATCCTAATTAAAAAGACCCAAACAACAAGAAAAATCGCTTCCTGCTCAAAAAAAAGGACTCTCAACTTACCTATTTCCAACAAGCACTTTTGGAAAATGAATGTCCTAAACAAATCAACAATCATCCTTCTTTTTTTCTCACTAATTTGCCTCCAACTAAAATCACTTAAAAATAGGATCTAATCTTTATCTATGAAATGCCAACCAGGTAACTTTCTGGACCTAAAATATAACTCCTAAATGAAAAGCTTTAGGCGCTGGTCACTATTCAAAGTACTGTAGCATGAAAAATATCAAACAGTAAATCCTCTTTTCAAATTAAAATTAAATAAAACTTCCTAAAATATTGATAATTGATTAGACAAGGATTCAAAATAGCAGTCTTTTGTTGACAAAAATATCACTCTTTTGAAGACATCTCGACCTTCAAAGAACATCCAATTACAGCTTTATAATTGATGGATAAAATGCAAAGAAAAAAAGACATAAAAACCATCTACTATGATGCAAGCATCGAACAATGACAGATTTCTGCCAAGGGTGGGAACCATAATCATAACCATCAAGCCCGGTTCCAGCTATTCAAAATCAGTTTTATGAATCCTCATTCACCAAAGTTCCTATTTTGGTCTACCTCTGATGTGAACCCCAGAAAAGGTTTGAAGTGGCTAGATATTTTAACTCATGAAAGCATACAAATAGATTATTTCCTGTAAAAATTCAGATCCCAGCTACAAGATTTAACGAACAAGAAGAAAACATTTTAGAAGTTTGTTAAAATACATCAAGACTCTAGAAAAAACAACATCCATGTCTAAAGTAATGAAGTATTGCAATTTACAAGGAGATAATAAGGAGAACACAATATGGAAAAATGGCATTTACCTCACCTCTAGTGCTTCTAAAGCATAAACCCATCAAGGATTAGATCTAATAAAACAATAAAATCAACAAATTTACAAGATCACAGACTTGATTTCAGACTAAATAAACAAAAGAAGGAAAACGGTTAAAACAGAGCATTCATGATCCAGTATATTGTCACAATTAACATCTAACAAACGTCAGTGTGAGTGGGTACAGGATTTTGGATCCTCTGATTTATTTTTTTTTCCAGTTTTTTCATCTTGTGATATTCTTGATCTTATTGGTCCATGAGAGCCAATCTTTAATAGGTTTGAGACTTGGAAATGCTGGAGATAGGTAAAAGCTTGGCCTTGGCAGCTTCTTGAGAGAGATCACATGTGGACCGCAATATCAACTGTCCCAATGTCACTTGCCCTTCTTGTGTTTTGTTTCTAATATCTTAGTTAGTTGCAATACTTTGATGTATTTTAACGAAAATATAATGTGTTTCTTTCTTATAGCCTAAATCTTGTAGCTTGCCCTTTCCTTTTGGAAGGCAAAAAAAAAAAATCTATTTGTTATGCTTTCATGAGTTAAAAGGTCTAGCCATTTCAAACCTTTCGTTGGGTTCACATCAATGGTAGACCTCAATGGGAATAGTGGGTGGTGCTTCGTAAAACCCAATCTTAAATACTTGGGACCAAGCCTTGATAGTTATGGTTATGATTCCCTACCTTTGTGGCAATCCATCATTTTTCGATGCTTGTATCATAGAAAGATGAAATTTATGTCTCCCTGAATTATGTCATCTAATCATAAGGCTATGATTGGATGCAATTTGAAGGTCAAGATGACAACAAAAGACTACTATTATGAGTCTTTTGGTGTTTAATCAATTGACAATGGTACAAGAAGACCCTTTTTTTTTTTTCTTTTGGTGTTTCTTTTAGTGACCTAAGTCTTTTGACTTAGCCCTTTCTTTTCAGGGGGAAAAATCTTTTTTGTCATGCTTTCACCAGTTAAAAAGTTCTAGCCAATTAAAACCATTTTTTTTGGGTTCACACCAGTGGTAGCACTAAATAGGAATGTTTGCTGGATGAGGATTCATAGAATCGACCTTAAAATAGTTGGGACCAGGTTTTATGGTTGCGGTTCCTTCCTTTGGTGGAGATATGTCATTTTTAATGTTTGCATCATAGGCAGATGAAATTTATAATTTTCCCTAAATTAAGGCGGTGATTGGATGCAGTTTGGAGCCTGAGATGTCAGCAAAAATCTACAATTTTAAGTCCTTTTGGAGTTTAATCAATTTTTGAAAGAAAGGGAGGGGAGACTCGCCCACACTACAATTAGGCAAGTTCAATTTTTTAGAGATGCAAGTGGCATTGATAAACCTCCAGAACAGTACATGAACTACCATCATTTTCAACACAACTACCTAAAATGAATTACAGATTTCTCTGAGTTTAATCTACTATATTTAACATCATCACATACTAGCAATCAAGCATATATAACAAATTGGTTCTTTTCTAATCAAGTTTTCTATATTGTATTGTTAGTGGAACTTGGTGCCACTGAAACCGCACGTCTGCAAGCAAATGAGCAAAAGCAGCCTATCATTTATTTTGGTCTTGTCAACTTCAAAAGAAAAAATAATCAGTTTAAGTATCAGAGAATTGCATGACATCTAATTAGTAAAGCCGAATATTAGGAGCAAGCATAGACCCGGCATGTGACTATAAAATCCCATTCATAATATTAAAAAATCATGCTAATCATCACACTCATGTAGCAAGGCAAAATGAGCTCAAGAACTAAATTAAAAAACAGCCACTGGTTTTATTCTTACAAACTGACTTAAATGATTATCTGAACTGTGGAGGTTAATTGTTTGACAATTTTTTGTAAGTCTAGCACTAAATCCTGCTGACTATTGTACATGGAATGTCTTAGACAAGCATGAGCATACATATGACCAAAAAATTGATACTGTCAGAGAAAGGACAGATAAGTTGCTTGTGTTTAATCAATTGACAATGTTTTTGGATTTTTTTTAAAAAATTGGAGAGGGGATCTCCGTTTGGTACTATTTATGCTACAATAATTCGAATAGTGACCAGTACCCACAGCTTTCTTTCAGTAATTATAGTCGGGTCTAGTAAGTTACATTGTTTGTATTGTAAACTGCATAATTATACAAGAGCTAATGGACTCTGTTCCATAAATTTATTCATATGATCACTATAAATATACAAGCAACAAATGCCAAATGTCATTAAGCAATGTAACTCTAAAAACAATACCATGGCAATGTAAATGCAAGGGAAAAAAAGGGTATACATCTAACTTAGCTCAAGGTTGGAACTCCATTCAATTTGATGGACACAGAAATGAGCCAGTCATTGTTCAGAGAGAGAAATCTCCTCATATCACCAACCCTTCATAGGCTTACTTAGCCCAAGGTTGGACCTTCATGCATTCACACAAAGCTTGGAAAGGTTTTAATAGAATCACGCAGACTACAGTGATTGATGTATATCAGCTATGATAAAATTCTCTCCATTAGAATAAAAGAAACCACTTTCCAACTAGCAAAATGCAGCATTATTCTAAAGTTTTGCACAACATAACCACATTCTTGTTGATAACTTGGAAGTAATTGAACTATAGAAAGTTTTATTATATAAAACACTCTAATTTTTTAAAAAATCAACGTTCTACTCCACACTGAATAATCTCAACAAATCACATGAATCAAAGTAAAACAGCAGCAGTTAAAAGCCATGTTCCCATGTTCTTTCCTCAGTCTTCAAGAGTTCTTTTTTTTTTTTTTTTTTTAGTGACCATCACCACCGCAAACCATCCACAAAAGACCACCCCTTCTCTCATCTTCCTCTGAGAAAACCGCAATAAAATCCATAACTACTGAAATTTTTACTTAACCTGCTGATCACAAAAGTTTCCAAGTAAAAGCCTATAATCCTGCAGAATTTCAGCAAGTGAAAAATTAAGATGAGAGGCATTGAAATGGGAGACTCTAAAGTAGAGAATATTAGTCAATGAAGCTCTCACACATAACTAGGGAAGGTTTGCCAATTTTTCACCAGGATGCAGCTCTTTGAACAGGCAGACAGACACAGAACCATGTAACAGAGGTAAACCATTTATATTCTTTTGAGATGTAGCTGCAAATCATTTTCTTCTAGACATAATTCTTGCTTCAGCTTGCACACTTTGACTAAATCACGTCAGTATGTATACACTTGAATTCAGATTGTTCAAGTTACTGATTACCTAATCACAGTTTTGCATATGGAGCTTCTAATTTAGTTTCATACTATGTTGGGTATCTTTTTCTGCAAACTGAGACCACAGCAGAAAGCATTTCACACTTACTAGATGGTTTTAAGTTGCAGAAAATGCAATAATAACCCAGAAAGTGTTATGTGAAATCATGCCAAAGACCAACCAGATTGGAGAAATCTCTGAATCTGAAGAAGAAGCTATGCAACTACCCAAAAAGAAAGTAACTATATGAGAAGCAGCTGCAATAGAAGATAACCTAAAACTGTTGCTTTTGAGAAACTGATCATTCCTTAACTGTGCACAAGAACTCTTCATATGCTAACAAACCTACATGCTATCAGAGTAAAGGCACACAGATGAGGTTGGCAAAGAAATGCTATGCTCATGTTGGACGTTCAGAAGATATATATTGTGCACAAGCAACCAGCAGGGTTGCTTGATTCATTCAATGGTCCAAACCCACTCGTGGGGCAGAATAGTATTACTCTCTAGACCAGCTGGTGGGGGAAATCAGTAACAAGAACAATAAACTGACTAATTAAATTCAGTTGATGATGATACTACTACCAGTCTTTATACAATGCCCAAGAGATATCTCAAATAGGGGTGCAAATAAGTCAAACTACTTGCGAGCTACTCGAACTCGACTCAAGTTTGAACTCAACTCGACTCGGTTATTATCGAGCTTGAGTAGTGGAGTCGAGCTCCAGTAATTTTTTGAGTTGAGCTCGAACAGTAGAATACTCAGTTCGAAAGATCGCAAGCCTACTCGAATATTTATATATATTTAATCATATTATTTTTATTTATATTAATATATATATTATTAGTAGGTTAAAGCTCGAATTCGAGCTCGAGCATGGCTCGATTCATGTTCGAGTCGAGTCGAGTTGATCTTGAGTTTTGTTTATTTTTTATCGAGTCGAGCTCGAGCTTGGGTTATCAAGACTCGGTCGAGCTCGAGCCGAGTTTCAAGCCTGAGTATTTTGAGTCGGATCGAACTCAAACTTCCAACTACTTGACTCGACTCGGCTCGATTGCACACCTAATCTCAAATGCAAGGATGCGATGATAAATGCTATGTGGGGTTATTGGTTGGGTGAATAGGATCTAAAGGAACTTCAAGCCAAGTTGTGAGTAAAGTCGAAGAACATATCTCGGGTTGGCTTATTGAAGAGGCTGCCATTGGATTGATATGTCAAAAAAGCTTATATGCTTTGGGGACCATAAGTTCCATGCATACATCAAAAACTGCTGACATTTCTATAAATGATACCATGTTTTATTATACCACCAAAAACAAGTTGTTTTGTATAGAAAAAACACAGAAAAATTAAATCAACATAAAAGGTATCTAAAAATGGTTGAGGTACTGTCATTGAAGTGCCATTTCAGAAGGCTGTGGTGACTTATTTGTAATGTGAGAGTTTCTTTTGCAATTTTCAAAAATCAATGGTAGTGATCACCAAGCATAAATCTTGATGATTCTTGTTATGTTATGAAAACTCTCCCTTTTCGGTTTGGACTCAATATTTAATCTCTTCTTCATAAGCATTAGGCCCTAGAAGCTAAATGCTAGGCAGAGCTTGCCATTGTCCTTTGGGAACTTCAATGATGCTTACTCTATCAATTCACCATCATTACATAGTATCTCCATTTACAGTAACAATTATGCTCATCATCACATTGCATTTAAACAAAATATGACAACTAATTGCATGAGGATCCATATGGGTATGTGTTTAGTCCCACAACGGCCATGCACCAGGTAGATCTTAGATACTTATACAAGGTCAGAACTAAAATAATACATTCAACTAGCTTTTTTAGGTGAGGTACTAGGTTCCGATAAATGGCATTAGAGTGGAGCGAGCCTATGGCACATGTAGACTAGAAAAGCCAATTTAGGTTGACCATAGGCTGATCGTGGTATTTGTGACTGAATTTGAATAGATTTAGACTGCTTATCTAGTGAGAATACTTGAGTTTAAACCGAGGGGGTGTGAGGTGTGAAGGCCCAGGCAGGTAAATAATTAGTCCCACATCAACTATGTACTGGATAGATCTTGGATACTTAAACGAGATCACAGGTACTTATACAAAATCAAAGAATCTAAATAATACTTTCCACCTAGTTTTTTTGGATGAGATCCTAGATTATGACAATTTGATAACAAATTAAGTTGTGAAGAGCTCTTTGACCAATCAAATTACACACCACAAGACAGGAAATCATCTTCTGCCAGTCTTTGTAGGGTCATCTTGAAAGTGGTTCCGAAATAAATTTATATAACATGTTGTGTAATCTAATGAGTTTTTGTACTTAAAGAAAATTTATGGTGATCTTTTTGCTACCAGTCTTAATTACATGCATTCTTTGAAAAGTTGTTGTTAGTTCCCAGTACGTCAGATTGGACAATTGGCCAATAGATCTTGGGATAATAAACTGGAAAAAATCAGGCTCGAGGACCTTTGTAGTTCCAATTGATGCAACAGGTTGATCTATATCCCGTGGGCAGAATACAGAATGAAATATCATCAATCAATTTTAGGTTCTTGAGGAAGAAAAAGAAAAGGTTGATCCCTTGATTATTTCTAAATTTAGATTTCTTCTTAATCTCTGGACAAGATTTATCAATGATAATGCCAGGAAAGATACCATAAAAATATAGAGAATGAGCGAGAGGGCTACCTCGTCGATGCTCATCAGAGGCGACCGTCGGCTTGGATGATCGGAGGCGGAGCCGATCAGCGATGTTGCTGGAGGAACAACGGTCGGTGGGTTTCATGCCGGCGGAGGCGACGGGGGCTACAGACCGGCGGAGGAGGACGAGGCCGGTGGTGATATTGTCGTCGCCGGCGGGAGGAGGTCGGCTTCTGGGAAGTCGGAGGACGAGGCAAAGGAGATGACAGGCTTAGGGCTTCACCCGAGCACCCCCATAAATCATATGGGTGGGACTGGGAACAAAACTCATATGGGGCGGGCCTATAGGCCATGCCTAGTTTAATATCACGTTTTGTCCTTTTTTTTTTTTTTTTTTTTTTTTTTTCTACATCGAAATCTAAAAATTAAATAAAATTTTTTTTTTACTAATAAAATTTATTAATTTTATAATTAAAATAATAAAAAATAAAATACATTCTTAAAAGAGATACTTTATGATCATCCATATCTTCTTTCTTCTTCATCAAGTTTCTCCAACCATTATTTGTCTCATCAAATCATTTTTCTCATTATAAAAAAAATTTAGTAGATGTAATCCTGATAAGATTAATATAATTTTATAACAGATAATCAGATTACACTGTTTGTTTCGTTACTTTCACAAATAATACTGTATTACACGTAATGTAGCATTACCTCAAAAAGAGATAATCTGATTATCTAGGAGGAGATGGCTGTGTGATTACATATAATCTTACAATCCTACAATCTTGCAACAAGATAATTTCAGGATCAAAATATCCCATCAAAATAAATCAAAATAAATTAAAATAAATTATGGATAGTCCCAGTTGGTGAAAATAGAAAAGAAAACATGATGGATGATGTCATGAAAAATGGTTGGTCTCAAAATTAAGTTGTCCATCTAAAAAATAGACAATAATCAATAAGCAAAGATGAAGTATTTTAAAAAAATTAATTTATATTCCATGTAATCTAAATTGATACCAAACACTGCAATGTAGAATTTTCTATAATTTTACAATAATATGACTATACATACCAAATACTGCAATATAAAATTTTCTGTAATTTTATCAAGTAATCATATTCCCTCTGCAAGCATATTACCATAGCAACATTACCTATGTAATGCATCAAACACCACCTAAGGTCTTCTTCTCGAGTCTCTTTATTCTCTTCCAAACTCCATGCACTATCTTTTCTATCTATGAGTTTTTTTCAAGTCTCTTTCTCTTTTTTCAAATCTCTCTTCTTTTCTAAGATTTTTGTATCTAAAATTCATAAAAACTATATATCATTTTATCTAGAGACATGTATTAGAATGTTGGATAACTATTTTACTAGATATATATCAACTGATCATATATTATGTATTAGTGGATATTAAGTTCAGTAAATATCAATTTATCTATAGGTATATATTGAGTCGTTGCTGAATATATATCAAAAAAAACTTATAATATACATCAATAAGTCATTTAATATGTATCATTTACTCATATGTTGTATACTGATTGGTGCTATATTCTAAAAACTATATATAGCTTTATTTAGAAGTATGTATTGGGATGTCAGATGAATAGTTTACTAAGTATATATTAACTAATCATATACTATGTACCATTGAATCCCAAATTCGATAAATTATGTATCAATTTAGCCATAGATATACATTTAGTCGTTGCTAGATTATATCAAAAGAGCTTATCGTATGTATCACCTAACTATATATTTAGTATATATTATATGGTCATATAGTATGTATCGCTAAAAAATATATACTAAAAATAAGAAGAAAGATAATATATTAATTATATAACTAATAACTCCGTTAGTATAAAAAGTCTTTGACTTTTAAACTTATTCTTAAAATTGGTATTAAGGAAAATATAGCAAACTATGGAACCCGCCCTATATGATATTTTATAGTGCCCATCCATATGATTTTTGTACGGATTTTGGAAACGAAATTTGGAGCGAACTCCCTATTTTGCCATGTTTCCTATAATGACATAAGCCCAAAAGCTAGAAACTTTTTGGACAAATGACGTCTTCCGATTTTACCATCTTTCTTTTAATATCTGTTGAAAAAAATTAAAAGTTAAAATCTCTTCTTGTTCATGTTCCATGATTAAAATAAAATATGATCTTTTCTTTTTTTTCTTATTTTCAAAATATATCTTTTACTTATACATACTATATGATCAGATGATATACGTACACCAAGTAAATTAGTTAACAAGCAAGTCAATATATATATATCTAAATAAATCGATACATAGTTTATAGAATATAAAATTTATTTGTATAATACAAATTGGATAATATACACTTAGCAAATTAATCATCTAGCAACTCAATACATACAGTTAAGCAAATTGATACAATTTCTAAAATATTATATTCAGCAGTATACATAATGTGGCTAGGTGATATATACTTGTAACTTTTTAATATGTACTATAAGCTTATTTAATACACATCCAGCACTGATATAATGCATATATGAGATAAAAAGTATGCTCTAAAAATTATATATCGATTTATTAGGAGGTGTATATTAGATCACTATTGGATGTGTATCTAAGAAGTTTAGGTGTATATTAGGAAGATAACAAGTATATATCACCTGACCATGTAGTGAACATCATGTTCCAAAAATTGTATATTAAATTTCTTGAAGGTGTATATTGGATTGCTATATGACTAATTTACTAAATATGTATCATTTGATTGTGTATTGTGTACTGATGAACATCTAATCTAGAAATTTTGTATCTGTACCTAAATATGTATTGGCTTACTCAATGATTAATTTACTTGGTATATTTTTTATCTAGGTATGTACTGTGTTGGTAAAAAGTAGTTTCGAAAATGAGGAAGAAAGATAATGCCATATATGATTTTCTTTCTTTTTTGTTTCTTTTTATCATAGGACTTATGGCTCAATTACTAAGAGGTCGCTAACTTTTAGACTCATGCTTTAGATGGATATCAAAGGAACCATGGTAAAATAGGAAGCCCACTCCATATTTCTTTCTCTAGTGCCTATTCCATATGATTTTTGTTCAACTTTTACCAAGAAAGTTGTTTATCCCTGAATTAAAATCATATTGGGCTGATACTAGAGAAGGAAATATGAGCTAGCTTTCTATTTTGTCATGTTTCCCCTCGTACCCATCTTAAAAAAAAAGTCCAAAAGTTAGGAACTTCTCCTTCTAATAGAGTCATCAGTCTCATGATTAAAAAATAAAATAAGAAGGGAAAGAAAATAATGTGCAACATCTTTTTTTTCTTGTCAAGCCTCTCAATCCATCCTTTTCATCATCAAATTGTCTCTCCCATTCGTGAGGTCTTCCTTCTCCTCTCGAAGTCATTTTTTCCTTCAAATCGCTCTCTTTTTTTCAATATTTTTGCACCAAGAGTTCATAATACCTGCTTACTTGGTAATTATTATTGTAGACAAACTCGAATAATGACAAGCGACTATTCTAGGCACCACCCAAGTCATAACATTTGGCCTTCAACATATCCTTTAGAATCTGGATGGTCTATTCTGATTGTCCATTAGTTTGAGGATGGAAAACTAAATTAAATTTTAATTTGATATCAAGAGCTTTGTGAAGACTCTTTCAAAATTATAAAATAAATCTACTATCTCAATCTGACACAATAGTAACCAGAACCCCATGTAGCCTTACTATCTACTCTATATATAAGCTTGCCAATCTTTCCAAAGAGAGGCCAATCTGAAATGGTAAGAAGTGATCTGATTTTGTCAATCAATCAATAATCACCCATACCGCATTATTACTTTGAGGTGTTTTATGCAAACTAGTCATAAAGTCTATAATAATATGCTCTCAATTCCATTGAGGAATAAGAAGGGACTGTAATGGTTTGGTGAGTCTCTAGTGCTTAATTTTTGTCTGTTGACATATTAGACACTGAAGTACATACTGTGCAATATCTTTTTTCATACCAAACCTTCAAATTTTTTTCTTAAATCTCATGCCTCCTAGATGCATCATATAAGCTGAACAATGAGTCTTTCCTCTATAATCTCATTCTTTAATTTTAGAATCTTAGGAATGCACAACCTACTACCAAACCGTAAAGAACCATCCACATGTATACAAAATTCAGATTGGACATTAGACTCTATTGTTTCTCTAATCTTCTATAATTCTAAATTCTCCTTTTGAGATGACTTAATTCTTTCGATCAAGATAGGCTATACCATAAGATTAGTAAGTTAAACTTCAGGATTATGCAGTCGTACCTTAATCTTAGATCTTTTCAAATCCAATAAAATTTATTTTTATGTAGTGATTAAAGTTGTTGATACATCTAATTTTTTTTTGCTCAAAGCATCAGCTAAGGCATTTACTTTCCTTAGGTGATAATTGATAATCAGATCACAATCCTTTAGTAATTCCAACCACTTTCTTTGCCTCAAGTTTAGTTTTTTTTTGAGTAAATTATGTACTTAAACTTCATAATATTCATTATACAAGTAATGCCTCTATATTTTCAGAGTAAAAATCATAGTTTTTAGTTCTAAATTATGTGTAAAATAGTTCAACTCATATGACTTTAATTGTATAGAGGCATAAGCTATTACTTTCAATACAACTAAGATTTTTATGAGATGCGTCGTTGTAAATGATGAAACCTCTTACTTTATATGGAATTGTTAATGTTAGAGCTACCACCATCTTTTTAGCTCTTGAAAGTTTTGTTCACAATCATTAGTCTATGCAAATTTTACTCGCTTCTGAGTCAAGTGGGATAGGAGAATGATAATATGAGAGAATCTTTTAATGAATCTTCGATAATATCCTGCAATTCCTAAGAAACTGTGCACTTCTGATATATTAGTGGGTTTGCCCGACTCAACCACTCGCTCAACTTTCTTTGGATCCATAGAGACACACTTTCTTTATAGATGACATGCCCAAAAAAAATGACACTATCCAACCAAAACTCACACTTTTATAATTTGGCATTTCACTTTTTTTCTTGGAGAGTTTGTAATATTATCCTTAGGTGTTCCTCATATTCTTATTGGCTTTTTGAATAGATCAATATGTCATCAATGAACACTACTACAAATTGACCTAAACAAAGTATGAAAACTCAGTTCATAAGATACATAAAGGCTACAGGTGCATTTGTCAAACCAAAAGGTATAACTAAAAATTCATAATGTCCATATTTGATTATGAAAGCTATCTTAGACACATCATCAGATTTTATCTTCAGTTGGTGGTAGTCAGACCGAAGATCAATTTTTAAGAAGACCTGTGCCCCTTGCAACTAATTAAATAGATCATTAATCCTCAGTAAGGGGTATTTATTCTATATTATCATCTTATTTAACTCCTGATAGTCTATACAAAATCAAAGATTACTATCTTTCTTTTTTATAAATAATATCAGAGTACTTTAGGGAGATACACTAGATCTCATAAATTCTTTATCCACCAACTCTTGCAGTTGCTCCCTGAGCTCCTTAAATTCAATTGAAGCAATCCTATATGGAGATTTTCAGATACGACCAGTGTCAAGTATCAGATTAATGGAAAACTCAATCTCTCTATTAAAAGGTAAATTCTAATAAGTTATCTGGAAAGATAGCAAAAAAATCCTTCATAATAAGAATATTTTCTAAGCTGAGCTCCTTATATTGAGTGTTTACTATAGTAGCTAGGAATCCTTCACAATCCTTTCTAAGGAGTCACTTGGCAAGAAAGATTGAGATCATCTTTGGATGAGAGGATAACTTGTTCCCCATAAAACTAAACTCTAACTATCCAAGGATTTAAAACTTCACCACTTTCTCAAAGCAGTCAATAAAGGCATGATATGTTGTCAACAAATCCATCCCAAGGATCAAATCGAAATCTTTTAACTTTAGGACTAATAAATATGCTTTCATCTCTCTATCCTCAATATCCAAAATGCAATCCTTGTAAATTGAGTTAACTAATAAAACCTCTCCACTTGGTGTAGAGATACAAAAATCTGTTTCTAATGGTACAGGTGATATCACACTATTCTTTCTAACAAAACTAGCTGATATAAAGGAGTGGATAGCACTAAGATCAAATAAAATATAAATATTATTAGATGATATTTTAATCATACTTTTCAGTATCACATTAAAAGTATTGGCATCCTACTGTGTGAGTGCATATACCCATCCTTAGGTTCTAGACTTCCGTTGTCCTCCTCTGTATTGTTATTCATCTTGAAGTGCTTGATTTGTAGTAGCTCCCTGAGAAATTTAAGGTACCTAATGCTGTCCAGAAAGGTAGTAACCCAAGAGGAAGGGGGGTGAATTAGATTATTTAAAAATTTTAATTAAATCTAAAATCTAAAATGATTTGTGCTTCAACTTAATCTAGCTTAAGTGATTGTGAAGTGAATGCAATGTGCTACAGTGTCACTAATATTAAAAATAGTGATACATCGCGATGTTATCATTAGGATATTATGATTATCAGTTTAAATTTGATTTTAAAAAAAAATTAAAATATGTAGAAAGTAGCGAGTTATGTCGATTCCACAGAGAACGCATTGCTGATTTGAAAACTTTAATTTTAAAAAAAAATTTTAAAATTTATTTAAGTCAGAAATAAGGCTGCAAATGGGTCGGGTTGATTCGTGATCCAATCTGATCCAATCCGGTTAGACCCGATCCAAACCTATTTAAAAGATTTATGGAACTGGATCGGGTTCAAAAATTGGACCCATTCTCTTTTTCGGGTCGGGTCTAGATTTTTTGAATTTGGATCTGACCCGTCTCGTGGAGACTTTTGGGTTAATTTGGATATTAAGATATATGATCTGATTCGACCCGACCCGATTTGGATCCAAATATAGGACCCGAACCTAGTTTAACTATTTAAGTGGCTCATCCAAAAGTTTTGAAGAAATTATATGCTTTGAGACTCTGAATCCACCAACTGATTCGTCTTCGCCATCCGATGCACCAGCCACAGCAGTTGTCTTCGACGTCCTTAAGCACTTCTCTCAGCTAAATGCTGGTTCTGAGCTACCGAAGACACCAATTCGGTGCAAACCGTCCACAGATTCTATGCAGCATACTCTCAGAATCGCCAAATTAAGAATGCTTGGAAGGAGCCAAATTAGTAATTATTAATTATAGAAATTGAATCATAGCTGTACAACCAAAACTACAGTGCACTATAGTCTATAGCAGTTGCACACTCACACTAATTTTTGTCTTCAGGATTTAAAGTCCAGAACTTGAATTTGCTGAAATTAGAGATTTCTTTGAAGCTGGAAGCATACTTCTCACTTTCTGTTGAATTGTCAACAAGAGGCTAGTCAAAAAGGTATTAACAGGACTCAAGAATATTTTCATTTAAAAAAATATTTTTATTTATTTTATAATGTGCTCCATTTAAAAACTAAACAAGATTGGATCTGAATCAGATCCGACCCAAACTGGATCCGTATTTCATGGATTGGGGCTGGGTTATATATAGATCCGATTCGACCCGAATGATCCAGTGGGTCAATAAATTTGATCATGGATCCGACTTGATTCGATTTAATTTTTTATCGAGATAGTATGGGTCTAATATCAAGACCCGATCAAAAAATTGGGTCAGGTTGGGATCACTTGGGATCCGATCCGATCCGATCCATTTGCAGGCCTAGTCAAAAAATAGAAATTAAAAATATAAAAAAAAATGATACTAAGATCTACTATCTAGATCTTAGATTCTATTTACGATAAAAATAAATAATAAAAATTTAAAATGCATAAAAATAACTTGATACTAAGACCTACTATATAGATCTTAGCATCTACTTACAATAAAAATAAATAACAAAAATTTAAAAAATATAAAAATATTTTTTATATTAATTTAAAACTAAATTTTAATTATAAAAAATTTTAAAAAATAAGTAAATAAAATAAAATAAACTGTAATAAAGATTCGGAGTAGATTGATGACTTCTTCTTCTTTCTTTGAACTCTTAAAGCATGCTGGACTTTCTCTTTTTCTTCTTTTTTGGATATGATTTTTGAGATGGTGTAAGCATGGAGATAGTGTAGGAACAAAACTCTCTTTTAGATATTTTTTTTAAATTTTTTTTTATAATTTAAAATTTATTTACTTCCCTCTCTTTATGTTTTTTTTTTTTTTGAATGATTTTTCTCTAACGCTCTAGAGTCCTTTTTTTTTATAGCCTTCATGGCCTCCCCAAATCCTGACCATACCTTATTTCTTAACTCCTCATGATTATAACTTCTATTTATTTTAAAACTCAAAGGCTCTATTCCGTCACGCCCGTGTCTCAGTTCTCGTATTCGGCCTAAAAAAAACTACGTTAAGTCTGTGCAAAAACACCTGTGAGCCGCTCCCTCCCAAGCCCATGAACCGTACACCAATTCGCGTCCAAACTGCACGCCAACCTCCGGTCGTGACCGGCCCCGTACGAACTCCCACTCGTTTAAAATCCACGTGCCCTCTTGCTGTGAAGACCCATATTCAAATCCCATGATGCCTAGGCAACCAGGCTACATCCCACGCGCCAAGCCAAACCTTTCAAATAGTCATTAAAGCTTGCGGGTCCCTTCAAAAAATCAGATGCCTTCATTTTTTTTTTTTTTTATCGTCGATTTCTAACAACACGTTCATGTATCTTTGCATGGTATGTACATTACAAATCTGAATTTAAATACGAACTTTATCTGCACATATTGAAAGATTATTATTTATTAATTTATAATTAAATTTTTATAATTAATTATTTATAAAAAATATAAATAATATTAAATTTAAAATAATATAAATTAAATATCAAAAATTTTAATATTTTTTATGATATATTTATGTTTTGATAACATCCTCCGACTTGAATTTTGTTCATCCTCGAATAAAGAAAATATTTAAAGTTAGATATCTTTTAACTTAAAATTTTAAATTTTACTAAATAATTTTTAAAAAGAATCATTGATATTCAGTAGAGCATGAATGAGATATGTCGTTGGGGTATTAGTACTTAACCAATATAAGAATTAAGTTAAGAATACTAATTTTTTTTTGAATTTTTTTTTAAATTGCCCCTACCTTTATCTCCAAATCATTAATCTTCATATGGATGAGTATATTGTTACTTCTATCTTTTATTTATTATAAAAATATCTTCATATTATCTACTTTTTGATGTGAACCACAACGCTTACTTAGGCGAAGGGGCCAAGTTACTCGGTGAGAGACTAATGTTTAGACTTTATTCTTTTTTTTTTTTTAAATGTTATACTGCTATTGAGTGTTTTAACATATTAAGCTTTTTATCTAACCCATATAGTAAGTTTTCAGCCAATGATTCCCGAACTAGATGACTTTAAGGCACTAAGTATAAAATACCCCTTGGACTTACTTACTCGAATCAAACATACTACGAGTTAAGACTAGTTTTACAACAAAACTTTTTTGCCCTTCATACTTTTGATGCGAAACTCAATGCTTGTTTAGACAAAGAGGTTTGGTTACTCGGCATAAAGTTCTTGAAAACTTTCTCTCTTTTTTTTTGTATGAAGAAACATATAGTTACCCAACATAATCATATAGGAAGTAAATTCTTCTTTGATATTGGTAGGAGGAATTAGAAGTGCTCACAGAAAAATATTTATGTTCAAAATTTAACTCTTTATTAGATTTTCTTAATACTTGATTCCTCAGTATCTCACAAACTCTTTGGTCTAGGTATCAATTTTTTTTAAAAAAATACTTAGTTCAACTCGATTCTTAAGCGTAATTGGATGTCTAAATACTAAATACTAATTTATTCGAGGACTTATTATTTTTTTTATTATTCTCTCCTCCGACTTAATCGATATTATCCTCAATGGAATAAAAAAAATAAAGTATAATAGACAAAAAAAAGAAAAGAAGAGATGTCTGACCCAGATGTATACTTGGTTCAGCCTGATCTTCATAATTTTACTCGAAATCTTTTCAAAATTGGTTCTCTCCCCAACTTAGTCCTAAATTTAAAAAGAAGATAAGCTAAAAATAAAAAAGAGATTCAAATATAAAAGCTGGGTTGTCTCCCAACAAGTGCTAAATTTATCATCTTTAGTCAGACACAAGTCGGGTTCCTAAATAAATTAAAAAAAAATAAAAATAAAATATGTTGCCCAGCTATGCAACCCAAGAGGGGGGGTGAATTGGGTTTTAAAAATTTTAGGCTTAACTAATTACTTGTAAAAATTATATATCAAAAACTTGATGAATGAAGAGAGAGACTTTGGTTTGAGATTAATTACTTAAAATAAGAATGCAAGGATATAATGGAGAATTAAAGAGAAACAATAAAGCATGCCACAAACACAATGATTTATAGTGGTTCGGTGCCAACCTTGCACCTACATCCACTCCCCAAGCTCCTACTTGGGAATTCCAATCCACTATACTTTGTATTCAACCCGAATACAACCGTCGGAAACTCCGACACTAGCTATCCCAAGCTAGTCCACTTGTTTTCCGGGTACAAGCCGACCCAATACACTCTGATTTCAGGTTCGGATCAACCTTTCCTTGTTTTGGAAACCCTCCAAAACAAAAACAATTGCTCACAAGATAAAATCAGTTTAGAGCACAAATAAGTACAAGAATAGCTCCTTAAGTGAGCGAATATAACAATAAATACGCTTTACTCAAATGAAGAAGCCCTTCTTGGATTTCCTCAAAGTGGATGAGAGATGAAGTAAATGCTTGAGGAGTTGGTGAGCTTGATTGAAGGCTTCTTGAAGGCTGTAAATGAGCTCTTGAATGAGGTTGAGAAGTTGGCTTGAGAAAACTCTCTCTTGAATGCACTTGAATGCCCTCTTGAATGCTCTTGATTTTCTCTTTTCAAATCACTTGAATGCCTCTTGGATATTTTGATCTCTCTACTTTTTGTTTTTCACCTTTTGAAACCTTTATAGCCTTAAGAGACAAGGGAAAACAAACTAGGCAGAAAAAGAGCCGTTAGAGCACAAAAAGCAGCATTAAAAAGCAACCAAATCTGGCCAAAAACTAGCCGTTACAGGCAAATCCCGACATATGAGTCGACTCATGAGTCGACTCATGCCTCAGGGGTCGACTCATGAGTCGACCTCTGTTGCAAAGTCCAGAGATTGGGTTTCTGGATTTTCTTGGCCCAAAGCAGCAGAGGTCGACTCATGAGTCGACTCATGCCTTGTGGGTCGACTCATGAGTCGACTCACAGGTCGTGCCAAGCCAGAAAACCAGCGTGCCATGGCTAATCTTTGCGTGCCAATCAGCTCATAGTTTCATGAGTTGACTCATGAGTCGACTCATGAACTTCAAACCTTCATAACTCCAAAAATATAAGTCCAAAAACCATGAAACTTTCACCAATAGATTACATATCATTTGTTCTACACGATGATGTTATCAAATCAGAGTTTTGATGAAATTACGATTTTGCCCCTGTAGAGCATAAGGTCTTTTTCACATAAAATTATTTGTATCCCTTCCAACTGTTTTGTAGTCATCAAAATCAATCTAGGAGCAACAATCTCCCCCTTTTTGATGATGATAAAATATTTGAACAAAAGCATTTATATGAATCATGAATTTCAAAAGCATATGCTTGAAAAGAGTATGATTCTTTTGGCATGTGAAACAAATGGTTATATGCATAAGTAGTTTGCCCATTTGCTTAAAGATTGGAAGATATGCTCATTGGATTATTGTTTTGGTGTTAGAGCAGAAAATTTGATTTTATTATCAGAGCAAACTGTATTTTGAAAAATTTTCTCAATTCTCAAAACTAGTCATGTGTGCCAAAGCATATTGAATAGTTGATTTGGAAAGAGTATTAGATCATTTAAGTTTAAGATGTATCAGAGCAAGAGAAATGAAAATCCTGCAATGTATCAGTGTAGGGAAAACAATTTTACAAAGTATCAGAGTAATAAAAACAGTTTTTCAATGTATCAGAGTAAAATTGAGTAATGTATCGGAGTAGTAAAATTGTCAAAGTATTAGAGCAATGTATTCAATATATCAGAGTAGGTTTGAAATTTCAAAGCCTATCAAAGCATATTCAATGGTTTACAGCAAATTAGAGTATAAGTAATTTTAAAAGGTACTTATTTGCAGTATATTTAGCATTTGTACTTAAAATTGTCAATGTATTAATTTCTCATAATTTGTAGTGTTTGCTTTTGATGGATTTCTTTGTGTTTAATTTCTCCCCCTTTTTGACATCATCAAACAAGGTTAAGTCCTTTTTCTGAAGCATTCTTTAATTTTTCCTCTTGTAGGGTTTGCTCCCCCTTAATGAAGCAACTATTAACAGCAATCATAAAATGATAATACCATAAAGAGAAGACAATATTTCACAAAAGAGAATATATGACCAAAGTAAGATAATCATCATTCCAAAGGTAAAGCCATAATTGTTTCAGTACATAGATTGTAACATAAAAAGTAACATACAAAGTCAACTAGCTCATGTCAATACATGGCCCCAAAAATACAGATCCTAGAGAGGACTAAATACTAAGACCTAGGATCTAGAAATGATCAATGATCAGAATCATCAGAAATGTGATAAGGATCAGATGGATCTGGATCTGAGATGCGTCCTCGACCCCGTCTGCCTCTGGCACGAGAGGAAGAACTGGCACGAGCAGGCGAACGGGAGGAACTGGGTGGCTGAGAACGCTGAGAAGCTAGGGACTGAACTGAAAGGGTAAGTCTGATGGAATCAAGTACAGTCAGTGCCCTGGAGACAGCCTGGAGAAGTGCAGTGAACTGAGTAGTAGCTTGCTCACTTGATCCTCTGATCTCCTTCCTCAGTAACTCATAACCGCCCTCAAGAGCTCCTCTGAGTCTGCCGGCCTCTGCAGTGAGATCAGTGACCTCAATCGAAGACTCCTGAGGCTGAGGGTGTGCCAAATCGAAGACCTGCCCCTGTAACTCGAGAACTCTGCCAGTCAATCTCAGAACAGTGTCCTCAAGCCGCTGAATCCTCATGGACTGATCTGCCATCATCTGATATACTGTGGAGATGTGGGGAGTCAAAGTCTGATCAGTAGAAGTAGCCCCTGGTACAAATGAAGTACTGCTCATCTGACTCGACATCAAAGAGACCATACGCTGTGCAATCCGCTCAATCTGATAATCGGACAGTGTGAACTCTGGCGGAGGTGCTCTGCTCTCTGGCTGATGCACAGGTGTGGGTATCCTGGTAAACTCAGAAGGGCCAGCCTCTGGATCCGGAAAGAACTGTATATCTGGTGAAGCTGCCCTGAAGCCATGAACAGGAGATGATGGACCTTCTTCTTCTTCAGCTCTGACTTTTGCTGTATCCTCAGCTCTTTCTTCTGCTCTCTCTTCTGCTCTTTCTTCTGTTCTCTCTTCTGCTCTTTCTTCTGCTCTCTCCTCAGCTCCCCTGATCCAACCACCACCACTTTTTGTGAACCCCATTCGATGCAAGGTGTGAAGGTTGAAGGTATCAACATGAGACAGTTTGGTGGGAGCCTCCCCCTCACAACTAACTCCAAACCTCCTGAAAACTCTAGTCAGGGCCATACCATAAGGCAAATGTGCCTTAGATCTGTTCAGAGTCTCTCTCATGGCCTCTATCATAAGTGCTGGGAGGTTTAGGGGGGTTTCTGTGATAATGTGAAACATAATGCATATGTCCCTGCCTGACAGAAGATCGTGCCTACCACTCCTAGGGAAGAAAAGTTTTGTGACCATTTGATGTAAGATTCTCATTTCTATAGGTAAAATCTTGGCCTCTAGTTTATTCAAATTCCCTTGGTAGGTTCCTCCAAGTATAACACTTATACCTTCTTCTTTCACGGGGAGTTCCATGTATGCATAACCTTCACTAGGTAAGTGTAAAATCTCCCCTAAAATGACAGGATCCAGACAGATATCAATCCCTTTCACATTGAAGTTACAGACCCATTTTCATAAATAAGATTCTGATAAAACTCCCTAACAAGGTCAACAAAGGTGACTTCTTTGAGTAAACAGTAAAAGCTCCATCCCTGAGTTTTGATCTTACTTGCTAAAGAAAATCCCTCACTTTCAAAGAACCGGAAGTCAATGTTTTTCCCGGTTTCTACTTTTCTATCTGAGAGAGGGTTCTTACTGGGAGTTTGAGAAGGCTGTGAAGGACCTTGAACTGAATCTGGAACGGGAGCAGAGGTGGACTGTGCCGCTTGTCTTTTCCTTCTGACACTTTCTTCAAGTTCCCGGACAGACTTTCTCCTTTGGGGAAGTTTCATTTTTGGTGCCATACCCTCTTCAATAGCAGGCGAGGAGACTTGAGGAGCAAGTGAAGGAGTGGAGGAAGGATTATAAGAGAGTGATTTGAGGTTTTGGAGGAGAGAATGAGTGGATTTGAGAGGGACGGTGGAGTGCTAGGGCACGCTCCAACCGTGAAGAACAAGGGAAGAGGTCACAAAAGAACCTTTCCCGGAGTGGCTATTTGCGGTGGAGAGGAGGCGGGAGGAGTTCCACTAGCTCAAGCCTAGGAAATGGAGCAAATGGGAGAAGGGAGAATGGATTTCGGAAGGAGGAAGACGAGCGTGAGGGTCGGCTCACGAACAGTAATTCAACATATAAACCCTTCAGCCCGTTGGAAGTTGCTGGGAATTACAAGTTTGCCATTGAGTCGACTCATGGGGGTCGACTCATGAAGTTCAGAAAATCAGGAAAAATGTGAATAATTCCAGAAAAATTTGAATTTTGGGAAGAAGGAGTTTAGCTCTAAGATGAGTTTTTAGAATGAAAAACTTGAGCTTTTGGGACCAAGAAAGGTGTTGGAAATTGAGCTCTTAGGAGATTTTGACCATAAATCATTGGAATTTGAAAAATAATTTAGGCAAATGGATCAAGAATTCCTAGATTTCTCCTAATTTCACAGAATCTATCCTCACTAAGGGCCTTTGTAAAGATATCAGCTAATTGATTTTCGGTGCAAACATATTCAAGAATTATATTTTTGTTTTGAACATGTTCTCTTATGAAGTGATGTCTTATTTCAATATGTTTGGATCTTGAGTGTTGAATAGGATTTTTAGATAGATTATGGCACTTGTGTTGTCACATCTTATTGGTGTTTCATTAAGTTTAATTCCAAAGTCTTCGAGTTGTTGCTTAATCCACAAGATTTGAGCACAACAACTTCCGGCTGCAATGTATTCGGCCTCAGCCGTAGACAGTGCTACCGAATTTTGTTTCTTGCTAAACCATGAGATTAGGTTAACTCCAAGAAATTGACAAGTTCCACTTGTGCTTTTTCTATCTAGTTTACATCCAGCAAAGTCAGCATCAGAATATCCTAATAAATCTATTTGTGAGTCCTTAGAGTACCATAACCCTAAAGTTTGAGTACCATTTAAGTATCTAAGGATTCTTTTAACAGCATTCAAATGAGATTCTTAGGATTAGATTGATATCTAGCACATAAACAAACACTAAACATGATATCAGGCCTACTTGCAGTTAAATATAATAATGATCCAATCATGCCTCTATAGTATTTTAAGTCTACACATTTACCTTCATCATCCTTGTCAAGCTTACATGAGGGACTCATTGGTGTGCCAATGGGTTTGGAGTTCTCCATTCCAAATCTTTTGAGTAGTTCCTTGGTGTACTTGCTTTGGGTGATGGAGATTCCCTCTTTTGATTGTTTGATCTGGAGTCCGAGGAAGAAGGTGAGTTCTCCCATCATGCTCATCTCGAACTCTCCCTGCATAAGCTTAGCAAAGTCTTGACAAAGGGATTCATTAGTAGACCCAAAAATTATGTCATCAACATAAATTTGTATAACTAACATATCATTTTGATTTCTTTTGATAAAGAGGGTTGTATCTACATTACCTCTTGAAAAACCATTACTTAGTAAAAATTTGCTTAGTCTATCATACCATGCTCTAGGTGCTTGTTTTAATCCATATAATGCCTTATTTAATTTAAAGACATGATTAGGAAAGGCATGATTTTCAAATCCAGGGGGTTGTTCTACATAAACTTCTTCAGCAATAAATCCATTTAAAAATGCACTTTTAACATCCATTTGAAACAATTTGAATTTCATAAAGCAAGCATATGCAAGTAGAAGTCTAATGGCTTCTAATCTAGCTACTGGTGCAAAGGTTTCATCAAAATCAATCCCTTCTTCTTGATTATATCCTTTAGCAACCAATCTTGCTTTATTTCTAATTACATTACCATGCTCATCTAATTTGTTTCTAAAGACCCATTTTGTGCCAATTATTGAACAGTTTTTAGGTCTTGAAACCAAAGTCCAAACATTATTTCTTTCAAATTGATTAAGTTCCTCTTGCATTGCATTAATCCAATTATGATCTTTTTCAGCTTCTTCAATAGTTTTAGGTTCAAAATGAGATACAAAAGCACAATGATTAAACACATCTCTAAGTGAAGACGAGTTTTTACACCATGCATAGGATCACCAATAATTAACTCCTTAGGGTGGTTGTGAACATACCTCCATTCCTTGGGTAGGTCATTTGTACCTTGAGGTTGTTCTTGAATTTCCTCACCTATCTCATCTTGTTTGTCTTCTTGTTCCTTGTCCTCTGGAGTGGCTGAATCTTTCAGAGTGATCTCCTTCATACCTTCTATTAATGGATCTGCATCATCAACACCTCATTCTTCCTTGAAGGAAGATCGTTAGATTCATCAAAGACAACATGAATGGACTCCTCAACTACTAAAGTTCTTTTATTAAAAACTCTAAAAGCTTTACTAGTAGAGGAGTAACCCAGAAAGATTGCTTCATCTGATTTTGCATCAAATTTACCAAGTCTTTCCTTACCATTATTTAATACAAAACATCGGCAACCAAAAACATGAAAATATGCAATATTTGGTTTTCTTCCTTTCCAAAGTTCATAGGGGGTTTTCTTAAAAAATTATCTAATTAAAGCACGATTTAGAATGTAACATGCTGTGTTAATAGCTTCCGCCCAAAATATCTTGGAAGGTTGCTTTCACAAAGCATGGTACGGGCCATTTCTTCTAAGGTTCTGTTTTTCCTTTCAACTACCCCATTTTGTTGGGGTGTTCTAGGAGCAGAGAAGTTATGGCCGATTCCATTCTCATCACAAAATTTTTCAAAGTCTTGATTTTCAAATTCAGTTCCATGGTCACTTCTAATATTTTGAATTGAAAATCCTTTTTCATTAGTGACTTTTCGATGAAATTTAGTGAAAATATGAAAAGTTTCATCTTTGTGTGCCAAAAAGAAAACCCAAGTAAAACGTGAATAATCATCTATTATTACAAAACCATATCGTTTTCCTCCTAGACTTGTGGTTCTAGTTGGTCCAAATAAATCCATATGCAAAAGCTCTAATGGTCTAGAAGTTGAAACAATATTTTTGGATTTAAATGAAACTCTAGTTTGCTTACCTAATTGACATGCATCACAAATCCTATCTTTTTCAAAATTCAGTTTAGGCAAGCCATCAACTAATTCTTTCTTAATTAATTTTGAAAGAGAATGCATGCTAAGTGAGCAAGTCTACGATGCCAAAGCCAACTAGTCTCATTAACTTTAGCATTTAAGGATACTAGGCATTGCATGTCTAATTTGGCTAAATCATTTAGATCTACCATATAAACATTGCCATGTCTATGTCCTATAAATTTGATGCCATCATTAACAGGACTAGTCACAATACAAACAGATGATTCAAAAACTACTTTATACCCTTTATCACAAAATGACTAATGCTAAGTAAGTTATGCTTTAAACCTTTAACTAACAAAACATTTTCAATATATTTGGAGGGAGTGATACCAATGTTACCTATCCCGATGATCTTTCCTTTGCCATTATCTCCAAAGGTGACCATCCCTCCATCCTTAGCATCAAGCGTGATGAATTGTGATTCATCACCAGTCATGTGTCTCGAGCATCCACTGTCCAGATACCATTTCCTGTTTTCTCCATGGGATGCTAGACACACCTGCAAACAAATATCAAGTTTTTGTTTTAGGTACCCAAGCTTTCTTGGGTCCTTTTGGTTAGTCAAGATGGTTCCTTTTGGAACCCATATTTTCTTTACAGTTATGTTTGCACAAGTGTAAATTTATCCTATTCTACACATTAAAACAAGTAGTATTGGTAGGCTTGTTACTTGAATAATTTACATAAATATTTTTCAGAAATTTTGTTTCTTTAAGGGTTATAGCCAAGTCCGCCTTATCATATACGCCTTTTGATTTTCAAGAATCATATTTAGTTTGTTTGAACTTAAGGTGAATTTATCTACTATAGGTTCAGCTTATTAATATCATTCTTTAGGCTTTGGTTCTCTTGAAGCAAAGTAATTTTCAACTGAAAGATTTCTGCTGTTTTATAAAGACTGATTTTTCAGTTTTAGTTCTTTGTTTTTCATTCCTAGTTTCTTCAATTCATCAATTAAATCATTGAAGCTTCATGCAATTCTTCAAAAGTAAAATCACTAGTTTCAGAAATTACCTCATACGTGTGCCATAAGGCACAGGTTGGTTTTCTGTTGAGGTCTCCTCATCGGAGCTTGAGTCGTCGCTCGCACTCCATGTGCCATCATTGCCTTCTTTTTGAACTTTTTGGGACCTTTCTTCAATTGTGGACATTCGGATTTGAAATGCCCCGCTTCTGCACTCATAGCATATAAGGGGTTGATCTTTTTCTTTCTCTTTGCTTTGTTCCCCTTTGTGAAAGGTCTCTTTCTCATCCCCTGTTTCCTCTTTCTTAGGAACTTCTTGAATCTTCGGGTGATGAGTGCCATTTCTTCATCCTGTTCTTCATCTTCTGTATCGTCAGTTTCTTCATCAGGAGAGGCTGTGGATTGAGGGCAATGGTTCCTCTTTTGACTTCATCCTCTTGATGTTGCTTCATGCTAAGCTCGGATCATCAAGGATCCAAGAACTCTCTAGAGGTAGAGTGTTCAAGTCCTTTGCTTCTTGGATAGCAGTCACCTTGGCTTCCCAGTTCTTGCAATGACCTGAGAATCTTCCTTACAAGTTCACTGTTAGTATAAGATTGCCAAGACTCTTCAAACCATTAATATATCAGTAAAGCGAGTAAACATAGCATTATGACTCATCATGCTCCATTTTAAATAACTCATATTATGTACAAGCAGTTTATTTTAGACTCCTTTACTTGATTGTTCCCTCATGGGTTACTTCTAACCTATCCCATATTTCTTTAGCAGATGCACAGGTAGAAATGCAATAAATTCATTTGCATCAAGTGAACAGTAAAGAACATTCATAGCTTTAGCATTTAACTGTGCCAATTTCTTATCAACCTCATCCCATTCTCTTTCGGGTTTGGTTGACTCCTCACCATCTATTATCTTGGTGGGTGTGTGTGGACCGTTCACTATGATACTCCACATATCATAGTCTAGTGCTTGTATGAAAATCTTCATCCGAGCTTTCCAATAGGTGTAGTTAGACCCATTGAAAAGTGGAGGTCGGTTGGTAGATTGCCCCTCGGCTAGAGAAGTGCCGACGTGGGTTGCCATAGATCTTTGGCTCTTTGATTGTTAGATCAAAGAAGGGCTAGAGCACCGGGCTCTGATACCACTTGTTGCCCAGCTATGCAACCCAAGAGGGGGGGTGAATTGGGTTTTAAAAATTTTAGGCTTAACTAATTACTTGTAAAAATTATATATCAAAAGCTTGATGAATGAAGAGAGAGACTTTGGTTTGAGATTAATTACTTAAAACAAGAATGCAAGGATATAATGGAGAATTAAAGAGAAACAATAAAGCATGCCACAAACACAATGATTTATAGTGGTTCGGTGCCAACCTTGCACCTACATCCACTCCCCAAGCTCCTACTTGGGAATTCCAATCCACTATACTTTGTATTCAACCCGAATACAACCGTCGGAAACTCCGACACTAGCTATCCCAAGCTAGTCCACTTGTTTCCCGGGTACAAGCCGACCCAATACACTCCGATTTCAGGTTCGGATCAACCTTTCCTTGTTTTGGAAACCCTCCAAAACAAAAACAATTGCTCACAAGATAAAATCAGTTTAGAGCACAAATAAGTACAAGAATAGCTCCTTAAGTGAGCGAATATAACAATAAATACGCTTTACTCAAATGAAGAAGCCCTTCTTGGATTTCCTCAAAGTGGATGAGAGATGAAGTAAATGCTTGAGGAGTTGGTGAGCTTGATTGAAGGCTTCTTGAAGGCTTTAAATGAGCTCTTGAATGAGGTTGAGAAGTTGGCTTGAGAAAACTCTCTTGAATGCACTTGAATGCCCTCTTGAATGCTCTTGATTTTCTCTTTTCAAATCACTTGAATGCCTCTTGGATATTTGGATCTCTCTTCTTTTTGTTTTCCACCTTTTGAAACCTTTATAGCCTTAAGAGACAAGGGAAAACAAACTAGGCAGAAAAAGAGCCGTTAGAGCACAAAAAGCAGCATTAAAAAGCAACCAAATCTGGCCAAAAACTAGCCGTTACAGGCAAATCCCGATATGAGTCGACTCATGAGTCGACTCATGCCTCAGGGGTCGACTCATGAGTCGACCTCTGTTGCAAAGTCCAGAGATTGGGTTTCTGGATTTTCTTGGCCCAAAACAGCAGAGGTCGACTCATGAGTCGACTCATGCCTTGTGGGTCGACTCATGAGTCGACTCACAGGTCGTGCCAAGCCAGAAAACCAGCGTGCCATGGCTAATCTTTGCGTGCCAATCAGCTCATAGTTTCATGAGTTGACTCATGAGTCGACTCATGAACTTCAAACCTTCATAACTCCAAAAATATAAGTCCAAAAACCATGAAACTTTCACCAATAGATTACATATCATTTGTTCTACACGATGATGCTATCAAATCAGAGTTTTGATGAAATTACGATTTTGCCCCTGTAGAGCATAAGGTCTTTTTCACATAAAAATTATTTGTATCCCTTCCAACTGTTTTGTAGTCATCAAAATCATCTAGGAGCAACACCATTCATAATGATATTACAAACTTGTTTCTTTATTGAAATTTTATAATCATTTTTGGTAGAAGGCCTACAGAAATAATATTTAAAAGAAACTGAGACAGAAATGACAATCATTAAGAACAACGATATGGGACTCAAATACAAGTTTCAAGATTTCTAAATGCTTGAACTGAAACTGGTCTGCCATCTCCAATGTTCAGGAACCTCTCACCTTGCTCGAAACTCCTGCTTACCTGCAACCCCTACTACGAATTACAAATATGGTAAGGGCTACTGGTATCCAATATCCAGTTAGTTATATCACAAATAGAGAAATTACAAGGAGTTATCATATAAATACCTTATCCAGCAAAAGCTTGCTTCTTTCTCTGCCTGTTCGGATCCAGGGAG
>NC_026000.2:31037560-31078497 GCF_000442705.2 Elaeis guineensis | reverse complement strand
TTTTATTGAAAAAGATGAACAAGTTAATGAAGTTCTAGGTTTGATACATACTCATGTATGTGGACCCCTGAACATGAGTGTCAGAGATAGATATTATTATTTCATTACATTTACAGATGACCTATCGAAGTATGGATATATTTATTTAATGACACATAAGTCTGAATCATTTGAAATGCTCAAATAATTTCGTAATGAGGTAGAAAAATAAACTGAAAAAATATTAAAACTCTTCGATCTGACCGAAGAGGTGAATACCTCTCCATTGAGTTTTTGACATACTTAGAAGAGAATAGGATTCTCTCATAATGGACCTCTCATGAAACACCACAGCATGGTGTATCAGAAAGGAGGAATCGAATCCTGTTGGATATGGTTCGGTCTATGATGAGCTTTGCAAATCTACCGATCTCTTTTTGGGGATATGCACTCGAGTTAGCTTGTTATATACTTAATAAGGTTTCGAGCAAGTATGTAAGTAAAATACCACATGAGATGTAGATAGGGCGTAAGCCAATAGTCTCTCATCTTAAGATTTGGAGGTGTCTGATTTATGTCAAATGTTTGAAAATAGACAAGCTCGGACTTAGATCTGACAAATGTAACTTTATAGGATATCTAAAAGAGACTAAAGGATATTACTTCTATCTTGCTGATGAACAAAAGGTGTTCATCAACAATAAAGCAGTCTTTTTAGAAAAAGAGTTCTTTGAGGAAGGAACTAATGCTTCTAAGATTAAACTTGATGAACTTTGATCGATAGAAGAACTGACACAATTTAGTAAATCCATAGAATCAGATTTGATTAGATCAAATTCAAAACCTATTGTAGAGATATCTTTAAGAAAATTTAGTAGAGTACCGCATTAGCCAAATATATTCTATGATTTTTTGATTCGAGATGGTGATCCTATTAAACTCGAAGAGAATAACGAAGATTCAATCACTTACATAGATGCAATGCAGAGGTCTGACTCCGATAAGTGGTTAGAAGCCATGAAGTCCGAAATAGAGCCTACAAAGATCAATGATGTTGATCGCTATCGTAAGCGGTCAAGAATAAAAATCAACTCAAACTATATAGATAGGATGAGTTGGGATTGTTTCTACAGAGATCTAGGATGATTGTTTTTCTTTTTTAAGAAGAAGAAATAAAAGAGAATTGATTGTAGAAGGATTAAAAAGAAATAAATAATAAAAATTAAATTAAAAATATAAATTAATTTATAAAAAAATAAGTCAGAAAAATAATTTAGAAATTGAATCCACTATGTAAATTAGATTTATTTTTTTTTATATTGTAATATTAATTCTTGTGATTAGGGTATTAGTATAGCTTATCTCTAAGAGGTACGGACTATATCAATAGATCACAACTCATCCTATCAGAGTATAAACTATCTAAATTTAATTATAAAATATAAAATTTAATCTAATATATCACGATCTATCTCTCCTAAGCACGTACTATATCCAAAGATCACGGCACGTCAATAAAGGATATAGATCGTGTAGGCTAGATCAATATCTCTAAAAATAAAAAGATATGAAATAAAAATAAATTTTATTATATAAAAATTAAATATATAAAAAAAATCATTTACAGACATCATCATATTCCTGGATTGAAGGGATTTAGCCACACATTAAGATCTCTAGCTTCATATTCTCTCAATATTTGATCTCTAAATTTTCATGATTTTTTTTTTCTAATTTTTTCTCTTTTCTACATTTATTCTCAGACCTCCTATTTATAGATGAATTTTTCACCTTTTTCTGATCACAAAAGGAGTCCTAAAACTCTTAGAAATCGTATAATACCCTTAGAATTAATTTCTAGCTGTTGGATCATCAATGGATAGCCCAGTATTGGAGTTTTATGGTTTCATACATGTATAATTTTATAAAACTAGTATGCAGTAGAATTTAAAATTTTATAAATTAAATCTAATTTAATCTAAGTAAGTATAAGATCAAATCTTCAAACCATAAACAGGATCATCATATGTAAGATAAGATTCAGATAAAGAAATCAAATAAAAAAAATAAATATAAAATATACCTGGATATGGATCAATCTTCAATATGAACTGATGATCATGGATGTCTTCTGAATATTTCTTTTATCCGCACAAGCATCTGGCCTCTATGAGTATCCACACGAGACGCTAATCTGATCAAAAGCCTTTTGATCTCATCGGGGTGCTAGTTTTCTTGTAGAGATTGCATCTTGATGGTTGAAAATCTTTTTTTCTCCTAAGATACTCTTAGAAAATAAGAAATATAGGAGGATCTTGATCTCTATGCTAGAGATCATGAAAAGAACTCTTTCTTCTTTTTCTTCCTAAAATCCATGCACCAAATCTCTACAATAGAGATATAAAAATTTTGTCCAACTTTTGGATAAAAAGAAGAGGAGACATCCATATCTAAACATGGATAAGAGAAAGAGAAGAAGATATCCTAACAACCAACAATTGGTTGTTGTAAGAAAGAAGAGATCAAAACCATGACATACCTCACGCCAAGGACCAAAATGCTGCGCCCTCTCTCTTTATTTTTTCTCCATGCCAATTCCTTTCTTTTGGATGTGTGAACCTAATCAAAATCCCTCTCTCAATGTCTCACAAGTCCCATGTATTTATAGGCTAAGAGGATGTCCTAACTTGGATAGAAATCAAGAGTCCAAATATCCATGGATAAGTTTTTCATGCCGCCCAAACCAAGGAATTCGCCCAGATTTTTCATGCTAAAAAGGGAGTTTCTTTTCTTTCTTACATGATAAAAAGAGGAGGAGAAGTGGTGTGCAAACCTACTTGGCGTGGGATTTTTGTGGCGCACAAAATCTGGTTCAACGTGGAGTCCTTTGGGCGCATGGAAGGGAAGTATTTTATGATCATGGGACTCTTATTTAAGATGACTGTTTTAAGTCAAATAAAACACCAATTAATCCTAATTATATTAGAACCAAATTAGATCCAAATAGATAGAAAATCAGATCTGATTTAGAGCCCAATCTATCTAGATTAGATATCTCCTAATTGGAGGAGTTCTAGTCCTATTGGACTCTTTCTTGGGGCTTGAGTCAAACTCAATTTTAATTCTAATCCCGTTAGGATTTGGTGCACCCATGGAAATAAAGATTTTTAATCTAATTAAGAATACATACATCCTAGTCTAATTAGAAATTGGGTCAAACTCAAATTCTAATTCAACTGGAGCTAATCATCCAATCCTTTTGGGGTTATCCTATAATCCAATTGGGGTTGATCAAATAAAACCCATAATGAGTCAAATTAAATTCAATCAAATTGAACTTGATGCAAGTCCTATTGCTCAATCAAATTGAGCTAATTAGCAATTTTATTGCTAATTAATCTTTCTATAACTTACTAACTCTTTATCGAGTTACATGATGCAATATTTGCATTGGATCAATTTGTACGAACCAGATCTAGGGTTTAGGGTTAGATCTTGAAATTTTTTCAAGATCGAATAGTGAAGATTAAAATAAATCAAATTTATTTTTTAAAATTGAAAATTCTTAAATCTAAGATCTTATTACATGATTATTATATAGCATTAAATCAGAAATTAAAATATATAGAACATAAACTACATGTTGATCATATCAACATGTTTCTATACTACATCTAATGTATGTATTAAACAAAAGATCAGATCTATTACCTTGCAAGTTAGATGTTCTAACCTTGTTGATCCAGGCTTGAGGATGATGTTGCAAACCGCACATGCATCTGGTCTCTAAGAGTCATCCACATGAGCCCACGAATCTCGATCAGAAGTCCTGCTCCAGGAAATCAGCACAGTATGCTAGTACTGCACTGATCCTTCTTCGATGGTTGATCAGGTGCCTCCTTCTTCTTGATTTGGACTCTTCCAAAGATGAGAAGTGGGAGGAGGAGTTTTAGATCTGAGACGCTCTTAGAAAACTCAAGATGAAGGAAGGAAAGAGATGAAACTAACAACCCTAGAAGAAGACCCTCTTCTTCTTCTCTTTACTCTCTCCTAGATACCCTATCTTGTGTCTATTATATCTCCATGATCCAAAGGTTTTTCTCTCTAATTTTTAGTTTCCTAAAGGTATCTCAAATCTCTATGTTCACCAAAAATTTATGAAGAAACTCATTTTATAAGAGAAATATGATAGAGTCCTTATCTAGGTCAAATACCTAGTCAAGGCTTATCCAAACATGGCAAGATAAGGGGCACCCAACTCTTGGGTGCCTCCTCCTTATTTTCATGCATGGACTATCAGAAAAGGGTGCACAATATGTGCCTAAAAGCCATGAAAATTTTAAAAAAAATCTGAATAAATTGGTGCAAAAAGGAAAGAGTTTTGAATTTCTAAAACTCTATCTCATAGAATTTGAAATCCAAACTTATTTCTACTTTGATTTGATCCACAACCACTTTCCATGTATGAAAGAAGAGAGAAAGCCTTTTGGACGTGGGAAAGACCTGGGAGAGGGCTTTTGTCACACAAAATAAGAGGAGATTGGCGTGGAATAAGAGAGAGGGGTGGGGGGGGTTTATGTGGTGCAAGGTGAAATCCTAGTCTTACTAGGATTCTATCTTATGACTTGTTTTAATTTGGTTTCTCAAACTAAATCAAACTAAAATTAGATTAATCTAATTAAAATAAGTCTTAACCTAATTAAGAACCTAATTAATCAGATTAAATTAGATTTAAATCTGATTTAATTTTTTAATCAAATTAAAAATTAGATTGACCCAAGTCCTAATTGAACTAGGACTAGTTTTTTTCTTGCACTTGGCTTATCCAATAAACCAATTGACTTGATCCAATCAAGTCCAAACCAAATATAATTAAATTATATTTAATTAGACTTAATTTTAGTCTATTAGCTTAATCAATTAAGCTAATTAGCAATCAAATTGCTAATCGATCCTCCTACAACACTTGCACTAGGTTAAATGTCAATCGTATTGATTATTTAACCCTAGAACGATTCTTAATCATTGATCAACCATCCGATCAGATCATGAACTCTAATATGTGTGACTCATAGGTCTAACCTAAGTCGTAGTATAAAAATAAATTTCTGTACCAATCAAAGTGACCATCTAGCAATGGTATCTGACGATCGGATAGGTCGAATGTATAGAACAACATCCTTAGAACCCATGCGATATAGTTTTCATATAATTCATCCCCTTGACCAAAATGATCATAGGACATCTCAGAGTTCAACTGTCAACTCTGATCAGGTTATCCACATTATATTTTAAAATATCAAATCCATCTGATGGATTATCCTGGCCAAAGTTTTGTTAAATTGAAATACAGTGACTCATTCTTCTCCAACTCTTGGAGTGGTCAATCCATCTCGATCACACTCTAACTTCGCAAGTACTTGATTATATCCCAGAACCTTCCATCACTGAATTAAAAATTTAGTTAGTCTAGTACCAAAGCACAGTGAGTTGCTTGCAAGTCACTGAGATGATCTCAGGTCTAAAGGATACTTATACCTATATCCCATCAGAGACATTCTCGATAGCAGAATACTCTGGAGTTTGTTACGTTCAATGATAAGTATCCTTATATCTCACCTGTATGCCATACCAGTGTCTCCACACTCCTTGGTTAAGAGGACAACCAACCATATGGCCTACAGCGACCTATGCTCGATAGAAGCTGTCGTCCTTATTAACAGCCTATCATTTGATCGTGAACAGTTTTAAGGACTAATCAATAAATTTTCTCTTTATCGAACTTAAATAGTCCTAAGGACTTCATCATAACAACGGAGTTCATTAGAAGATGAAAGCTTATGATGAAAATATCAAAAATATATTTTATTTATTAACAAATCAATTACAATACTTGATTGCTCAACCGTCAACAGCTTGACGATTGGCTTTTGGACATATTTTCCAACACAATTATCAATCAAATTGGTAATCAAATCCTGTTATGATTCATAATCATAATTCAACCATCTGATCAGTCAAAAGCCTCTTTTGTGTGTAATCCCATAGGTTCTATTCTGTCTGGTAGTGAGATATATTGTGATCTCTATCACAATATCATTGAAACTCTTTTCAATGATTGAAATAATTTCAACTCAGCCCACCAAGGATCATTGATCATCAAGATGATCCTCATGAGTTCACAATCCACCAGTGACACCTAGCAGTATGTAGTGACAATCCAGCAGAATAAAAGATGAACCTCTAGGTGTAATTAATGCATGATACAGTCCCTCTATTGTGAGTCCCAACAGATGGTAGGTCATAGATGAATCGTCAAATCTCAACATCGATCATATGATAGATTCAATCAGCTCGAGTCCATATATAACTCTATGAAAAATTTTTCATCAATCACACTGCTATAGCCATAGATTTAAGGACTCAGCCTCTTAAATTCCATAGGATTACTCCCTTCTGTAGGATCGATAGATCCCATCTTGATGCATACCCTGCTCCTACAGTGGACAACTGTCATCAACATCCACTACAAGGCTCTTTGAGATCATGTTGATGTGTCAGTCAAACTCCAGCAGCCTCACTGCGAGCAGTAGTACCATCTCAATCAAAAGACTAGTCATACAACTGTAGCATCGAGAAAGTCACTAACGAGTGAGCAGACATCCATGTGACTTCTTATGTTGGTCACACTCAGTGCTAGTTGTTCTCTAACAACCACCTGCACTCTCGCTCCAGTGTCTTCATTGTGCAGACTCGAGACCCATCTGCCTAGAGAAGCAATCCATGCATTGGTCTATCTGGATCAATCACCATCCCCATGATGATCCTATGACTATGAGCAATTTATGAATCAACCATCAATAACATATGTCTCAAATTCTCAACTCTTTAAAATATGTATCATCATCTTGTTAATCTTTTGGATGATTCATGGACACATAAACATGAATGATAATATAATTGTCCAATAAGTACAAAATCATATCCTAGAGATATAAATGTGTCAGCCAAGATTGATTTCTAAGACATACATCCAACAATCTCTCACTTGTACTAAAGTCAATCTGTCATGTATCGAGTCCTGTCTTCACAAGACAAGCTATAGTCTTAGGCTAGCTAAGTAACTTATCAGTGGATCATCCACATCACATGTGAGTTTGCTTGCTGCACCTCTATATATTTCTACTTGAGGTAGTCGCATGTTCTGCTGTTCTATGTGCTTGGATATCTGGTGAGACCTAGCTCCTTAGCAAAGACTATGGTGCCACTGTCTTCGCAGTATAGTGTCACGACATCTGATGGCATGACAATCAATTCTGCAACTAACATTAAAACTAAAATGCATCCTACACATCTACAGTGTACTTAGCTTCCATCGATCGATTATTTGGAACCTTTCAAGATATCGATATAGGAACACACCCAATGACGTAGATATTCTACCATCAACATCAGACATAAAATCTAAATTGGTGTATCCTCCCACTTGTAGCTTTAATCCTTCTCCAAATTAAGAACATATCCTCAGTTCTTCTTAAGAGCTTAAGGATGTTTTCACAACAATCCAACGCTCACAGTTGGATACAACTGATATCTACTCGTGACAATCACAGTATTATTTATATCAGTTCAAGTACATTACATGACATAGACATGTTCGAGAGGGTAGCAGACCTCTATCCAAGATTTTTATACTGAATACTTTCAGCATCTAGTCTCTGTACTTTATCTGTGAAAATACAAGCATCCAATTGCATCTATCACTATAGATCTTTAGGATACTTATTTTATGTCTTTTATAGAGAAATCTATATTCAACCATATTTTAACTGATGTCAGTATTGGACTCTCCCACTGACCCTTTTGAAATCCATAATTCTTCATGTCTGATCCAACAATTTGATCATATCATCAAAATAATTGTTCCAACTCCAAAATTATTATAGACTTTGTGATCTCCTATCATAAGAAATGAAATCATAGGCTATTCCAAAAATCTTCAGAAGATCTCTTCTCAGGAAAGCTATTTCACATCCCTTTCTTGGAGTCGATGTCGTACATCACCTCATTGTAGGTTCTGAAATCATCTCTATGCTCTCCATCTTTCATGAGAAATAACTTTCTCTACATCCTCTATTAAGCATACCTGAGTATCTTTCGAGAGGATTGGAGATGCTACTATGTGTACGAGGTGGAGGAGGAATATACATCTACTAGCTCATCATGATAAATAGGTTCTTAAGGTCTCAAGGCTCACTGCTTTTTAGAGACACTCTCTTTGAGCTTAACTTTTCTCTCACTACTTCATCTTGGTTAAATAATTTTTCAAGAAGATAGCATATCGGGTCATAATAACATTGTGATCTTTCAAAAAGTAGTACCCCAAATTCTTTTAGGATGAGCTTTATAGACCTATCCTCTAATATATCCATCAGTTGTCCTAGACACAGGCTGGACATCTTTGAGTCTCAAAATAATCAAGATTTAGTTCTCACTATGCCATATCTCATACGGTGTGGTAAGAATAGGTTTAGAGAGAACCCAATTCATAGAAATAAAGTATATCCCTAAAGAAATATAAATAAATCAGTGAATTTTATTATGGACAGACCATATCTCATATAGTCCCTTGACTCTTCTTATCTCATTGAGTTGAAATTTCTAAGAGCAGTCTAATATGAAACTATGCTATTTTATGAGATAACTGAAAATTTCTTTTATTGGTATTGCATCCTCGATCGATCAAAGTACTTTTAAGAATTTTTTGATTTGTTTCTCTACTTACATTTAAATTTTTCAATTTTCAAAAATTTTAGATTTGTATCTTATATATAAAGTAGAGACAACTTCTTGGTTAGCACATCACATGGGCTACACACATCAAATGTGTACAAGGATAAGTATCTCAGTGATCCTTTTCTCTTATCCTACAAGAGTAGCTTGATCATATTTTCTCAAAGAGATGATGCACAAACTAGATATGACTCAATAGTCAATGAGCCCAAAAACTCATAATTCTTCAGTTTGTTAATCATTTCTTCTCTAATATGACTTAGCCTTAAGAGTCCACATATACTTTAAATTTTATCTCAATTCTGGATCTCTCAGATCCAATGGCATTTACTACTTGCTCAATTAAGTTTACATATGCATCACTATGCAAATGATAGAGACATCTCTAAAAACTAAATCCAAATGATGACCGCAAAGGACAGATACCCATGGCCACAGCAGCAACTGTTTCCTATAGCCAATTTAAGGTCACTTCCTCAGCCCTCCACCTTTCCATCGACTCTACACTAAAGTCTATAGCTCAACTGAAAGAAGAAAAAATTATAAAGATAGCATTGAGCAATCTTGACATGCCTACTCTAGACGTGTCTTTGTTTCTTCAAGCTCTCTAGATATTTATCTCTGAACTCTTTCAAGATTCTTTGTTATGAATATTTTGACCAATTCAAATAAAATGCCATGATGGTCTTTCATATTGTAGTTTACCATAAACTATCCATATAAACTAATCAAAGATCATGGATCAAATCTATAAGCAATTCCTTATGTATGGTCATATCGGCCTTTCAAGCTCCTTAATGTTCTTGATCATTACCAAATAACGATCATAGACTGACTGTCCATCATGCATCATATGTGCTGTGTGACTCTGATCACCTCACAATACTTGTAGATGAATCAATGTATCGTTGGCAGTAAACATGTACTCATGCATAGCACTATCTTTATTGTTATTGTCCATCCACTTATCAAGTATAGCTCGTTGACTATGGGTTGGACAAGTTGTTAATATTAGAATAATCTGATAGAAAATATTATTTAATTTTTTAAATTAAAAATAATTCTTAAGTTTGTGAGCCAGTCTATGTAATCGATTTGATTAATCGGTTGATATCTAGGAATCAAGCTAGAGGGTTGGAAGCTGACATAATGAACAGCAGAGAGTAAAAATTCTAATTGGATGTTTGTACTTATTTTTATAATTTACTTAGAGATTTTTAGATACAAAAAGAGACTCTCACTATTTTATCAGATCTCCCACACTCTTTGGTAAAGAAAAAAAATTCTAATGTGATAATTGGATTTCTAGTGGGTGCTGCAATCCTACCGATACCGTGCACTCACCTAACAGTTATTGGTAATACGAATAAACATCGATGCATGGATAACTCTTTGCCCAGATGCTTCTCTAAGCATATTGCAGCCTTTTGGTCCCTAAGTTATGTGGGCTCACCTAACAGTTATTACCGTACTCCTTAGTTAAGCCAGACCCACCGTTCACAAGCAGGTGCAAAGCAGTCATTGGATCCCTCACCTAACAGTTATTAGGCCCAATCCCATCTTTACCCCGCAGTAATTCTTTGCTAATAGAATGGTTACGTGTTCTCATGCAACTGAATCACTATGACCAGCCGAGAACAATCAACACCAGTAGCACGTCCGCACATCTACAATGATGGAAGACCTTGGATTTAATATTTGATGAAAAGATTTGACTTTAGATCTTATTTAATCAGCCATCACATGACTGATATAATTGGCATGGGCTAAATCAAACCACCAAGCAACCATGTTTGAGACTCAATCTACCAAATTGGTCAGATAAGTGAAGATTGTGGGGGTCCCCCCGTTGCTTTATTTAGACACCAATAAATTAGTCAGGTAAGTAAATGAAACCAATTAAATAATCACTTTTAATTACTTACCTTAATCACCAATCGGTCAATTGATCCGAATAGGTTGGCCTAGGTGAATCATACTCGAGCCACAGAGCCGAATTAGGTCTTAGATTTAATTAATTCTATATATAGGTGTCAATTGATTTGATCAACAATAATTATATGATTGAAGGCTCTATTAACCTCATCCTAATCAATACTTGACTTGGTTCGATCAACTACTAAATCGATTTAGACCCAATATAATCAAATCAGAAACCTTTGACGTAATCCAATTACATGACCTAATTTGATCTACCTATGACCAATCCCTCATGCACAAACATTAATTTCATATCTTAAATCAAAAATTTTAAATCTAAATTCTTTGCATGAAGAGTAAATTTTAATTTTAAAATAATTTTAGATCATACATACAAATATGTATCATATACATAAACAAGTCAGGCCATAGAAACAAATTTTAGCCCTAAACTTACTTTCATATGTCACATATATGAATCAAAACTGATCTCAAAACTCTTTTCAGATCTAAATAAAAAATATATATCACATATATATGAAAAAAAAATCAGATCTAAAAATCCAATCTAATTGAAAATTTTAACATCGTTCTAGGATAACCATACAGCATAACAAATTATGTCAGGACAACTTTATGTCAGAACGACATCAAAACCTTTCAGATCTGAAATTTTTCTCTACAGATTTTAAATCTAAATCTAAATCTCATGTATATGATGTGGCTCTGATACTACTGTTGGATTTTATGGTTTCATATATGCATAATTTTATAAAATTAGTAGCAACAGAATTTAAAATTTTTTAAATTAAATCTAATTTAATCTAAGCATGCATAAGATCAAATCTTCAAACCATAAACAGATCATCATATGTGAGATAAGATTCAGATATAAAAATTAAATAAAATAAATAAATATAAAATATCTGGACATGGATCAATCTTCAACGCGAACTGATGATCACGGATATCTTCTGAAGGTTCCTTTTAGCCGCACAAGTGTCCGACCTCTATGGGTATCCACACGAGATCTGATCTGATCAGAAGCCTTTTGATCTCACCGAGGTGCTAGCTCCCTTGCAGAGATCAATTTTGATGGTTGAAATCTTTTTTCTCCTAAGATACTCTTAGATAACAAGAAGATGTAGGAAGATCTTGATCTCTACGTAGAGATCATGAGAAGAACCTTTTTCTCTTTTCTTCCTAAAATCATGCACCAAATCTCTACAATAGAGATATAAAAATTTTATCCAACTTTTGGATAAAAAGAAGAGAGACATCCATGTTTAAACATAGACAAGAGGGAGAGAAGAAGATATCCTAACAACCATCAATTGTTTCTTGTAAGAAAGAAGAGATCAAAACCATGACATACCTCATGCCAAGGACCAAGATGCCGCGCCCTCTCTCTTTATTTTTTCTCCACACCAATTTCTTTCTTTTGGATGTGTGAACCTGATCAAAATCCTCTCTCAACATCCCACAAGTCCCATGTATTTATAGGCTAAGAGGATGTCCTAACTTGGATAGGAATCAAGAGTCCAAACATCCATGGACTCTAAGTTTTTCATACCATCACAAACCAAGGAATTTGCCTAGATTTTTCATGCTAAAAAGGGAGTTTCTTTTCTTTCTTACACGGTAAAAAGAGGGGAGAAGTGGCATGCAAACCTGGTTGGCGTGGGATTTTTGTGGCGCACAAAATCTGGTTCAATGTGGAGTCCTTTTGGCGCATGGAAGGAAAGTATTTTACGATCATGGGACTCTTGTTTAAGATGACTATTTTAAGTCAAATAAAATATCAATTAATCTTAATTATATTAGGACCAGATTAGACCCAAATAGATGAAAAATTAAATCTAATTTGAAGCCCAATCTATTTAGATTAGATGTCTCCTAATTGGAGGAGTCCTAGTCCTATTAGACTCTTTTTTGGTGCTTAAGTCAAACTCAATTTTAATCCTAATCCCATTAGATTTGGTGCACCCATAAAAATAAAAATTCTTAGTCCAATTAGAAATACATACATCTTAGTCTAATTAGAATTGGATCAAATCCAAATTCTAATTCAACTGGGGCTAATCATCCGATCCTTTTAGGATTATCCTATAACCCAATTAAGGTTGATCAAATCAAACCCATAATGAGTCAAATTAAATTCAATCAAATTAGACTTGATGCAAGCCCCATTGCTCAATCAAATTGAGTCAATTGCAATCCTATTGCTAATTAATCCTCCTATAACTCACTAACTCTTTAGCGAGTTACATAATACAATATTTGCATTGGATCAATTATCAATCAAATTGATAATCAAATCTTGTTACGATTCATAATCATAATTCAACCATCTGATCAGTCAAAAGTCTCTTTTGTGTGTGACCCTATAGATTTTATTCTGTCTAGTAGTGAGATATATTGTGATCTCTATCACAATATCATTGAAACTCTTTTCAATGGGTTGGAACAATTCTAACTCAACCCATCAAAGATTATTGATCATCAAGATGATCCTCATGAGTCTCATAATCCATCAGTGAACCTAGCAGTATGTAGTGGCAACCCACAGAATAAAAGATGAATCTCTAGGTGCAGTTAACGTATGATACAGTCCTCTATCGTGAGTTCCAACCAGATGAATGTCATGGATGAATCATCAAACCTCAACATCGGTCATATGATAGATTCAATCAGTTCGAGTCCATATGTAACTCTATGAAAATTTTTTCCATCAATCACATTGCTATAGCCATAGACTTAAGGACTCAGCCTCTTAAATTGCATAAGACTACTCCCTTCTACTAGGGTGATAGATCTCATCTTGATGGCATCCTGCTCTTACAGTGGACCAACTGTCATCAACATCCACTACAAGGGCTCCTTGTGATCTATGTTGATGTGTCAGTCAAACTCCAGCAGCCTCACTGCGAGCAGTAGTGCCATCTCAGGTCAAAGGACTAGTCATACAACTGCAGCATCGAGAAAGTCACTAATGAGTGAGCAGACTCCATGTGACTTCTCGTGTTGGTCACGCTCAGTGCTAGTTGCTCTCTAACAACCACCTACACTCTTGCTCCAGTGTCTCTACACTGCAGACTCGAAACCCATCTATCCGGAGGAAGCAATCTATGCACTGATCTATTCAGATCAATCACCATCCTCATGATGATCCTATGACCAGGAGCAATTAGAAATCAACCATCAATGATACTTGTCTCAAATTCTCAACTCTTTGAGAATATGTATATCATCTTGTTAATCCCTTAGATGATTCATGGACATATAAACATGAATGGTAATATAACTGGCAATAAGTACAAAATCATGTCCTAGAGATATGAAATATATAAGGCAAAATTAGCTTTTAGGACATACATCCAACACCCAGATCATCCAAAAAATAGTGTTTTAATTCCTTATCACGATCGAGAACCACCACAGCTATCCGATCATACCCTTAATGAAATTTTGCCGTTGATCAGTGCTCACTCTCTTATTCTCAGTCAAAAATAATGTTGACCATCTAATCACACCTCGGATAAATCTAGGCGTCGATCAGCACCCTATATTTCTTATTCAAAGTCGAAAATGATGTCAACCATTGGATCATGCTCTAGATTGAATTTTGACCATCGGATCACGCAAAAGTTTTCTCTTTTCAACCGACAACGAACAGTAGCCATCAATCAAGTTCAGAATCAATATCATCCGTTGGATCGCGAAAACTTTCCTCCGCCCATCATAGACCATGCCAAAGACCGCAAAACTATTCCATGGACTGCGCCCCTGACTTTGTGGACCAAGCGATCGGTCCACCATGCATGAAGGTAATAAATTTATTTTTTAAGATATTTTTACTCTATTTTTACTCAATTTTTATCTAAAAAATTAAAAAAATATATGTATTAAATTTTTAAAATTTTTTTATTATTTTGGTGCTTAAATTCTCAATTAACTCAACATCTATTTTTCATAAATATGCTCTAATTTTATTTTTTTTAAATTATTTATTTTTAAAAAAAATTAATTTATTTATGAAATTAAATTTTTAAGAAGATGTTAGCAAATAAATTATCAAAAAATATCTTCAATAAATATAAAAATATACCACTTATCACACCTTCGAACTTAAACTTTGTTCGTCCTCGAGTAAAGAAAGAACTTAGAATTAAGTACCATTTAACTTAAAATTTTGAATTTATCAAATAATTTTCAAAAAGACCATTGATATTCAGTAGAGCATGAGCGAGGTATGTCATTGGAGTATTGATACTAATCCATAGAAGAGTTAAGCTAAGAATACTAAATATTTTTTAATTTTTTTTAAATTATCCTAACTTTTATCTCCAAATCATTAACCTTCATATGGACAAGTATATTGTTACTTCCTTTATTTATTATTTTTTTTTAATATTGTACTGCTATTGAGTATCTTAATCCCTTAAGCTTTTGTTTGATCCATATAGCAAGTTTTCAGTCAATGACTCTCAAACCAGATGGCTTTAGGGCACTAGCATAAAATATCTCTTAGACCTACTTGCTCGAATCAAACAGGCTACGAGTTAAAACTAGCTTTACAATAAAGCTTCTTTACTCTTCATATTTTTGATGTGAAACTCAATATTTGCTTAGGCAAAGAGGTCCGATTACTCAGCATGAAGTATTTAAAAAAAAAATTTAAAATTTTTTATATGAAGAGATGTATAGTTACCCTACACAAGTTTATAAGAAGTAAACTCTTCTTTGATGCTGGTAGAAAAATTTAAAAATACTCAAAAAAAAATTATTTAAGTTCTAAACTTAACTCTTTATTGAGTTTTCTTAATACTTGATCCCTCAATATCTCACAAACTCTCTAATTTGTACATCAATTTTTTTAAAAAAATACTTGATTTAACTCATTCTTAAGTATAATCAGATGCTTAAATGCTAAATTTTAACTTACTTAAGGACTTTATAAATTCAAAAATTTTTATTATTCTCCTCCCAACTTAATCGATATTTCCTCAATGGAGTAAAAAAATGAAGGGTACATAAAAAAAAAGAGAGAGAGATGTCACCTGATCCAAATATCTTTTCAAAATTAGTTCTCTTCTCAATTAGTCAATTTTATCTTCAAATCCCTACAAAAGATATGAAGCAAGACTCTAAACAAAATATAAAAAATAAAAAATAAAAGCAAAAGCTAAAACTAGGTTGCCTCCCAAAAGCGTTAAGTTTATCGTCTTCAGTCAAATCACATTTATTGATAGGTGCTTCCACACAGAGCGATCTTTTATTTCTAAAAAAATAAAGATCAGTTAAAATAAAATAAAAAAAAATTGGATTGCCTTCCAAAAAATGCTAAGTTTTAAGTCTTCAACCGGACTGAACCCGTGATACAGAATCAATCAGAATAAATAGGCTCATAAAAACCATGGTCTCCTCCTCAATTTCAGTAGGTAATTTCAAGAATAGTTTTAATCATTATCTATTTACTTTAAAAATAGCACCATTACTTGGATTTTTGATCTCTACAGTCCCAAGAGAAAACTTCTTTTACTATATAGGGCCCTGTCTATCTAAATCTAAATTTTTCAGAAAATAAATGTAGCCTAGAGTTATACAAAAAACTTTTTGACTAGATAAAAATGATTTTCTAAGAATTGCTTGATCATGAAATGCTTAGTTCATTCTTTGTATATCTTAGCATTGTCGTATGCCTCATTTCTGATTTTCTCAAGTTTATCAATTTGTAGCTTTCTATATTGTCCAGCCTCATCTAGATCCATGTTCAACTTTTTGATGGCCTACATAGCCCTATGTTCAGGCTCTACTGGCAAGTAACATGCTTTACCAAATACAAACCTATAAGGAGACATTCCTAAGTTGGTTTTGAAGGCAGTGCGATATGCCCAAAAAGCATCCATTAACTTCAATGACCAATTTTTATATTGGTGCTCATAGTCTTCTCTAGGATTTATTTGATTTGATGATTTGAAACTTCAACTTGTCCACTAGTCTAGAGGTAATAAGGTGTGGCCAATTTATGGGTGATATTGTATTTCTTCACCAAGATTGCAAATGATCAATTACAAAAATATGTTCTCTGATCACTTATAATGGCTCTAGGAATTCCAAAATGAGAGAGGATATTTTTTTTAAAAATTTGATAATAATTTTACTATCATTCGATCTACACGGTATAGCCTCTACCTATTTGAACACATAATCGATAGCCACTAAGATATATTCATTTTCAAAAGAGTTTGGAAGTGGTCCCATGAAATCGATTCTCCATACATCAAAAATCTCAATTATTAACCATACAAAATCCCGCATCTCTGAGTTGACCCGCATCAAACCAGATCACCCTCATGTAGTAGGCTGGATGGTCAGTCTCATTTAATCCCTACCAACTTACAAGACTTATTGCCACATCATCAGCCACTCTCCAGCTATCATCAGCCACCCTCCAATTGGCAACCCCTCCCTGGATCCCATCAGGTGTGCACTGGCACATGACCAACAATCTCCCCTCCCCCCCTCCCGACGACACCCGGATGTCCTGTTAGGTTTTAAACCTGTAACCTCACTCTGATATCAGTTGTTATTAGAGCTCGATTGGACGTGGAAAAGAAAAGGAGTTCTACAAGGAGTTCTAGTCCCGGTAGGAATCCTTGTCCCCTCCTTCTTTGGATGAATCTTCTTAGTGTTTTTCGATTTTAAAGGCTTGGTGAGGACCTCTATATATGGTAGAAGTTAAAGAGAAGCAGGTTGGGCATGGAAAAGAAGAAGAAGCCCATGGAGTGCAAGGTAGAGTGCAAGGTTGCCAACAAGAGAAGTCTTGGTCAGCTAGGAATCCCTGTTTGCACCCTTCTTGGATCCCTTTCTTGTTGGTTCCAGGTATTCTAGATCTTGCTGCCTCTCACTTTATGGCTGCCATCTCCTACTTGGATGCTCCTTTTTGGTTGATTTTGTGCTAGTTTCATATCTCCACGCCCTTTAGAAGATTCCCAATAAGAAAGGAGTTAAAAAGATTGATTTAGGTACTTACTTCAGTAAGAGAGGATGTTCGTGGATCATCATTTGGAGATATCAAACCACCTTCTCGTTCTGTTTAGTCTAGACCATCATCTTAGGATTATCCTGACCTATACTTGATTAGGATGCTAGGATTTTTTTTATAAAGCACCAGTGACCCTAGCGATCCATTGTCGACATCAATGTTGAAATTAGCTCTCATATATTTTATATATTTTTATGTTTTCATCATATTCTTTAATCATATTTTGCTAATCAATGAAAAGTTGATCTTTTTTATGTAAATTCGACAAGTTTGATGCTTACACTTATAAATTTGATTAAAAATATACTCTATTTATGAAACTAAGTGGGAGAGATTATTGCCTAATTGAATAATTGCTTTATTTACAAGACAAAAAGGAGATATAAATGTTAGTTAAATTAAATCAATGTGCATAATTTCAAAGAAAAAGGAAGAGAATCAAGAAATATAGAATTTTTACATTAACTATTAAAAATAGGGTGAGAATTAAGAAAATTAAGTCTTTTAGCATCTGTTTTGCAAAACAAGAGGAGAAATGATTTTGAAACTTAATAGAAAAATTCATTATTAATCTTAAAAAGAAAAACTATGGATGAATATTTGCATCATGTGCTTATCTTGATTTAATGTTATGGATTTATTTGAACATTTCAATGGTTCTGCTTATTTAGGTAATTTATATCTTGCATGCATCAAGTTTTAAACTAAAATTTGAAAGATATTCTACTTTATTGGTTTATTTTTGAAAATAAATTTGAAATTATTCTTCTTAGATCTTCAAGTGATACCTTCATTGGTTAGGGGCTGCAATCTTTCAAGAAAAATCATTTTACATATTTGAATATTCATGTTGTTTGACTCATTTTAGAAAAATCATTTTTGAACTTAAAAAGAGAAATTTTTAATAAACTTGTGTAATTTAGTTATCTTGATATATTTGAACATTTATGTGGTTTTCTTCATCTAATTCATTTTGAGAAATTTATTTGTACTATTACATGTTTTGATCTTATCATCATTTTTGACAATCAATTGGTATTAAGATGAAATTTGAAAAGCATTCTTCTTAAATTGGTATTAAGCTAAATTTGAAATGAATTTGATAGACTTTTTTTGGTATCAAGAAAATCTTTTAAAGAAATGACTATTTGGCCTATTTTCTAAACAATTAATATAAGTTTGATTATTTCTCAATTGGTATCAAGGTATTTCTTCTTAAAAAATTTTCAAATTTGGTATCAATAAGATCATTTTTGCCTTATATCTTATTTTCTCATTTCTTTTTGACAAAAAAAATTAAATATTGAGCCTCAAATCTTGTATTGCATTGCTACACTCTTGAGCTATTTTGAGACAAAATCGAGAGTTTCATACCTTTTTGAACTTAATTGAGTGATACTTTCTAAAAAAAAAGATCTGAATTGGAACAGAAAATCTTTTTATAATTTATTTTGTATAATCTATTAGTATCATTCAAAATAATTTATCAAAATAATTTGATCTAATTTAATCAATTTTTTTATCAAAAATTTAAATAATTAGTATCAGATAGACCATTATTGCATTGTATTCTATTGCTTTATCTTTGGCAAAAGAAAAGATGCATCATCTCGAAGCTACTTTGTATGAATATATCATTAATATAATACCTTGAGATAAATTATAAGATTGATACCTTTATGCTTTGAATTGATTGATGCCTTTCAAGATAAGAAAGAAATGATTTTGATAGATTCACTCTGATATATTCATAATATCATTCCTAAATTTAATTGGTTGCTATTTATTACAAAAAAAAAAGTGATAAATTTTGAAATATATCTTATGCTTGGTTTTAATACTCAAACATCTTTATTTTGAAAAGCTATATCATTTTTGAATTCTAGAAGCTCAAAGTAATTTTATCTTTGAATTTAAAAATTTAATTAATGTATCAACTTTATTTAAAATGGAGGAGATATATTTCTTTTCAACATATATTCAATCTCAATTTGCTATCAAATTTTAAATAAGGGAGTAGTTATGGTATCACAAGCTAGAAAATCTGAATTTGAACATTAAATGTATGTATATTTGAACTTGAATTGATTTTGATGATTTTCTTTAATCTCTTCTCATACTTTTTGATGCTGTCAAAAAGGGAGAGAGTATATTGAGTTGAGTATATACTTAAATTGCTTGAATAATAATACTTGAGATACTCATTTGTTTGCTTAAGAACATCATATGAAATGATTGTATGTTGAATATAATCTTGATATTTGAATTTATGATAAATTTAAGTATTTATGAAGTTAATATTTACAAGCTCTTACTTTTTAACTTTATGAATATATTTGTAAATCAATTGAAATACATTATATTTTTATTGTATATATACTTAAAATTTTATCATCATCAAAAAGGAGAAGATTATTGACCCTATGATTGATATTGATGATTCCAAAATGTTGAGTATAAATGATACTTATCATGTGTTTCAAGGATGAAAATAAGATTTTTTACATGTTTAAATTGAAGAATTTATCCATAAAAAAAATCTCCTCAAAAGAAGCTAAGTTAAGAAATATAACGATTTTATATGCTCGAATAAAACTCAAACAAAAAAATTTTTGAAAACCTTCATGATGGGAAAGGTCATAAAATTAAAGTGGAAGAGGCCTTTAAAAGTTGAAGTCAAAAAGTCACTCATGCAGAAATTATTCAGCATTTTCAGTTGGCTGTCATCCGAGTCGACTCAAATTTCATTCGAGTCAACTCAAGTTAAAAAATAGAAAAAAAAAGAAGTTTCGGCATGTCAAAGTTTCAGCCAGCATGCACTTGAGTCGATATAAAAAAAAAAGACAGAAAATTTGAATAGACTCATAGAAATTCGAGTAGACTTGCAGAAATTTGAGCGACGGCTCTAGTCATCCCGAATTATCCGAACGAAAGTTACAGAAAAAGATAGAGAGGAGTATTTTTGGGAAGGCAAACTCGAAGGTCATTCGAGTCGACTCGAGTCCGATTTGAATCAACTCAAGTTCCAATGGCTAGTTCTGCAAAATTTTAAAAATATGCAAAATTACTTCTAATGGCTAGTTTTTGAGTCTAAAGGATATTTCAAATGCTCTAATAGCCAAAACTCATTCTCCAACAACTCCCAAATATATTAAAGGCTAGAGAATCAATTGGGAAGCAAGTCAAGAGGATTGAAAAGAAAAATTTATCAAAATAAGTGAGGGCCATTGAATATATTTGGAAAAGAAGAAAAGAGAGGGATTTGAGTATAGAATTTAGAAGACTTTTAAGAACAATTATCTCCATCATCTTCCACATCTTCTCAAGCATCTAGAAGAGAAGTTGAAGCATCATTTGAGCAATCTAACAGTAATTTCTTTGGACTTTAAAGAGTTCTAATTTTTTATTTTTATTTATGCCAAAATTCTATTCATTGTATTTTATTTTCTTTACAAGTTTTTTTAGGAGAAAGAAACTTAGAGATTAAGCCCGTCCAAGTTCGAAATTGGATATTGTAGGTTTTGGTTAGTGAGCCTATAAAATCAACTCGATTTAATTGTGATCCAAATAATTATGTAAATTTATAATTGGTGATCCCGTAAAACCAACTAGGTTGATTGTGAGCTTAAAAAATAATCGATATATAGGTTGTAGTTGGTAATCTCGAAAAATCAACTGAATTTGTTTATGATTCCGGATAAAATAAATATACTGTAATCGAATTGATTATAATAAAATTTTCAAGAAGAACTTGAAGAGTGGACATAGATATGGGGTTATACCGAACCACTATAAATTATTTTGTATTTATGTTGTGTTTTGCTTCTTCCTTATTTTATTGTTTTACTTATTTTACTTGTTTTAATTCTTGCATTGCTGTCTAATCAAAGCACAAATATGTCATAAAAAATATTAAAATTTTTGATATTTAATTTTTATTATTTTGAATTTGATATTTTTTATTTTTTTTAAAAAAATATAGAGTTTAAATTCAAATCTGTTATATATACTATATATAAAAATATATGAATGTGTGGATAGAAATCAATGAATAAAAAAAAAAATCTGATTTTCTGGAGGGACCCGCAGGCTTTAATGACTATTTGGAAGGTTTGGCTTGAAGTGTGGGATGTAGCCTGGTTGCCTGGAGCTTCATGAGATTTGAATATGGGTCTTCACAGCAAGTGGGCGCGTGGATTTTAAACGAGCGGGAGTTCGTGCGGGGCCGGTCACGAGCGGAAGTTGGCGCGCGGTCTGGATGCGAATTGGTGTGCGGTTCATGGGCTTAGGAGGGAGCGGCTCGGAGGTATTTTTGTGCGGACTTCATGCAGTTCTTTTTTTGGGCTGAATACGAGAACTGAGACACAGGCGCGACGGAACAGAGCCTTTGAGTTTTAAAACAAATAGAAGTCCTAATCCATGAAGAGTTAAAAAATAAGGTACGGTTAGAATTTGGAGAGACCGTGAAGACTATAAAATGGAGCTCGGGTCATAACAGAAAATTTATTGAAAAAAAAAAAAAAAAAAAGGCACAGAGAAGGGCAGCAAGCAAGCTTTAGATTTCGAAAAGACTTAGAAAAGAATTTTGTTCCTTCAATATCTTCACGCTTATACTATTTCGAAGATCAGATCCAAAAAAAAAGAAGAGAAAATCCAACATACTCTAAAAAATTTAAAGAAAGAAGAAAAATCATCAACCATCTTCATGACGAACCTGCACCAATCTATTCCGAATCTTTGTTATAATTTATTTTATTTTAATTACTTATTCTTTTAATTTTTTTGTAATTGAATTTTATTTTAAAATTAATACAAAAATTATTTTTATACTCTTTAAATTTCTGTTATTTATTTTTATTGCAAGTAGATGCTAAGATTTACATAGTATATCTTAGTATCAAATTTTTTTTATATACTTTAAATTTCTGTTATTTATTTTTATCGCAAGTAGAAGCTAAAATCTAGATAATAGATCTTAGTATCAAAATTCTTTTTTATATTTTTAATTTTTATTTTCTGACTTAAATAAATTTTTTAATTTTTTTAAAAAAATAAAATTTTCAAATCAGTATTGCTTTCTCTATGGAATCAACCAAATTTATTATTTTTTAGGTATTTTTAATTTTTTTTAAAAGTCAAATTTAAACTAATAATCACAGGATCCTAATGACAATATCACAATCTATCAAGTTTTTGATGCCATTGCTAGAGAAGGCACGAACATTAAAATTTTTTATTTCTTTGATTTCTTGTGAATACAGCTTACTAATTTTTTTTATTTTTTTTATGAAAAAAAATGGAGGAAAAAAGCTTCCAATTTTGCTTAGTGAGATTAATCTTAACCCCAGATTTCTTTCTTTTTTAGCATTAGTTGCTTTCTTTTCAAATTAATTTAAAAATAATCTACTTAAACCTAATCAAAACTTCATGACCAGAGTAGAAATCCAAATTGCTTAGAGCATCCATTATTTAGATTTATTTTTTTGATGATTGCTGGAGATAAAGTGAGTCTCTCAAGTTTAATTAGTTTCATGCATCTAATTTAATTGTATAGAACCTTTTGTTCGAAATTGATTGTGCATATTCATCTCAAATCAACTTAAGGGCAATGCCCATTAATAAGATAAGGTGAGGATTTTATCATACTTTCTTAGTCTAAAAAACAACCAACCAGTATTTCTCATTAACCCAAACCTCTAATTAAAATTAACTAGACGTCAGCCCCTAAGGAACTCAAACTCAATAGGACAAGTGACCCCAAAAGTTGAATCAGGTCGACCTAGTTGATCAGTTGGTGTCTAGAAAAATAGTTCCGAGACTACATCTCGAAGAAAAGTAGTTATTTAATTGATTCTCTTCGCTGACCTAGCCAACTTAGTTGATGTCTAAGAAAAGCAATGGGGGGACCCCTACTAACCTTATACTTATCTGATTAGTTGGTTGGTTAGATTCGTATTTAAAGTACTTGACAGCATGCTTAGAACAGTTAGAAGCTGTCTAGATTTAGGATAACCTTAGGATAGAGAGTTTACTTGGTGCTAACTTGATTGCAACTACCATCTAACCATAACTAATTCTTGTCATCTATCGTCTCTAGGTCTAGGACTATCTTAGGATTCTTATCTTTAGAACTTCTCTCTTTCTTTCTCTTCTCTTTTTCTTCCTCTCTCCCTCTTTCTTAAAAAAAAAAAAAATCTAAACCACACACAGTAGGATTTGCACTGGTACTTGAACAGGAGGAGATCTTTTTTTTCTAACCTAGTTGAACCCAATCTTAAAATTAAGCTGTTAATCTACATCAAATCTGACAATCAAATAGTTGGAAACCCTGAACCACATAGATAGATGAAGGAATACTTTATTCCTTCCATCTATAGCCCATCGACTTGTATCCACTTACCCGATATTTCTGTAAGCCATTATAAGATCAAGTCGACCACAATCCAGATGCTCCCATCTTTCTATGGAAATATCAATAAAAATCCTTATAAGTTTTTAGATGAGTTTTTAGAAATCTGTTCGAAGGTGAAGATCCAAAATTTTATTGATAATGTACTTAGACTGATCTTATTTCTTTTTTCACTAAAGGACAAAGCCAAGCACTGGCTTGGCACAATAGGGAGACTAATCCGAACTTGGGCTGAAATGCAGCATGAATTTTTTTAAAATTCTATTTCATAGGTTGAACCAATACCATGATATGAGCTATCATTGGATTGCTCAGCTTCCAGGAGAACAAATTCATGAGTCATGGGAGAGACTTAAGAAACTTCTTAGAAAATATCCACACCATGGTTTATCTAAGTGGCAAATTGTTCAAAATTTTTATGAGGGTTTAAGTGACCAATATAAACAGATGTTGATGCATCTTGTGAAGGTGCATTCATGAGTAAAAGTGAAGATGAAGCCTATGCCCTGTTTGAGACTTTGAGTGAGAACTCGATCAATCATGCTTCACTATCTTCCTATGAAAGGTTGATTCCTTATCAAAAGTGGACAGAAATCTTTGAGATCAAATATTTAGACTCTAGTTCTAAGGCTAATTTGAATCTGATAGCTCAAAAATTAGATAAAGTCAACCTTCTTACTCAGAAGTTAGATCAATTCTTAGTCCTAGATCAACAATCTCCTGCACAATACACATCACCTTCTAATTATTAAGAGATTTGTTCTATCTGTACTAGCCCAGCCCATCATATAAGTGAATATCCCATAGCTACACAATTTTTACCTTTCATCTAAGAACAAGTCCAAGCTGCACCAGACTACTCCAAGCTGGTTAATAATCCATTCGTGAATACATATAACTCAGGTTGGAGTAACCACCCCAATTTTTTTTGGAGACTCCAACAAATTCAGGCTCAGACCCAAATTCTTCTGATACAAAATTTTTGAAATAGACTCTAATATCAAAATTATGCCTATAATAGAGGTCAGCCTATCCAGCCATCATATCACAATCAGCCATTATATCCACCTTCTCAATAGATCAATCTAACCGACAATAGATTTACTCAACTTCAACAACTAATTATGATCCAATAGCAATCCATCATCAGGCTAGAAGTACAAATAGAACAGTTAGCTGAGTCCATCATGAGAAGAGAATCAGGACAATTATCAAGCCAACTAATAATGAATCCCAAGAATAACCCACCCAATGTCCACCAACTACTTTGACCTAGTCATCAATCTAATATCCCACCTAAAAATTCTCAATTTGAAAATGCCAAAGCAATTTTTGAGCTTAAAAGTAGTTGGATTCTTAAAGATCCATACCAAGATTAGGTGAGAGAGGCTAGTATTGATGCAAGCCAAAATATGAATATAGAAGAAGCACTACAAGAAATTTGATTTTTTGCGACAAAATTTTTTCATCGCTAAAAATCATATTTTCGTCGCTAAAAGTATTTGCGACGAAATATATCGTCACTAAAAATTTATAGAGAAAGCCTCGTAGCAAAAGACCTTAGCGATGAAAATATTTTATTTTGTCGCAAAAAATAGTAAACCTAGACGACGAAGTTATGTGCTGTATTAGCGATGAAAATATTTTATCGCAAGAGCTTAAATTTTCATCACTAAAATTGCAATGAAAAATAATTTCGTCACTAAATATTATGATTAAAAAAAAATATTCTCTTATTTTTTACGATGAAAATGAAATTCATCATAAAACTTAGCGACGGATTTCGTCGCAAAAAAATTTATCGCAAAAATTTTGTCGCAATAATTGTGACGAAAAAAATGTTTGTTGCTATAATTGCAACGAAAAAAAATTTCGTCGCTATAATGGCGACGAAATAAAAATTTCGTCGCTAGAAGGGCGACGAAATAAAAAAATTCATCGCCATAATTGTGACGAAATAAAAAAATACGTCGCCATAATTGCGATGAAATAAAAATTTCGTCACAAAAAGATAAAATTTTTAGCGACGAAACTATTTTTTCATCGCAAAAATAGCAACGGAATAATTTCGTCGCAATAATTGCGACAAAAAAAATGTTCGTTGCTATAATTATGATGAAAAAAAAATTTCATCGCTATAATGGTGATGAAATAATAATTTCGTCGCTAGAAGGGCGACGAAATAAAAAAATTCATCACCATAATTATGACGAAATAAAAATTTCATCGCAAAAAGTTAAAATTTTTAGCGACGAAACTATTTTTTCGTCGCAAAAATAGCAACGAAATAAAAAATTTCATCGCAATGAATAATAAAAATTTTACTTTTTTGGGTTTATAAATTTTTTTGCGATGAAATTAATATTTCGTCGCTAAAATAAATTTTGGATAAAAAATAAAATTTTCATTTTTTTTCAAAAAAAACCTGCTCAAATACAAATTATCTGATCAAACATATTTTAAATAAACAGTATATTAACACAATAAAAATATTCTAAGTCAAAAGATCAATTCCAAGTATCAAAAAGTTTCATAACCATCTTTGTCATATACAAAAATATAAGTCCATATACCATTTTAAATTTAAAATAACTACAAACTAGGTATGATCTGACTCGTTGGCCTCGTTCCCTTCTCCAGACGTCGATCCCTGACCCGATATGTGTCGCGATGGTGGTGCAGAGGCGGCATCATGTGACTGTAGAGGTGCTAACTCAGAAGCATCAATACCGAGCCGTCCCGCCATCGCAACTACGATCCTCTCGAGCGTCTGACTACGATTCATCCAGTAACTAATCTGATCTTGCATCATGCTCATGGATGTCTTAACTGCCTCTGGCACTGATGCATCATCAGACCGGCCGGATGACGAACTGCGTGATTTTTTGGACCGCATGCTATGACCAGATCCTAGCTGCCGCCCGAGGACGGTATCCAAAATCGTATCATCTGTCATCAAACAAACCTGCTGCGATCTAGTATCACCGTCAAATCCCATCTCTCTCGTCGCCTGCTCTCTCAATTCTAACATTTTTTCCTTCACAATAAATCAAATAAAATCATAAATTTTTTTCAAACTCTTTAAAAGTATTCAAAATGTAGAGTAATGATACTTACATGACGCTGCTTCGCCTCCTCGGTCACGAACTCACCACTCTTATTTTGATAGAATTTAGCATAGGCGTCGACTCCGGATAGTCCCTGTTCAAACAAAAAAAAAAAAGATATCAAAATAATATAAATATTTAATAAGAAGTTACAAAGTATGATTACAAATGTAGTTACGTACCATCCTCTTCATTCTCTGTGCAAAAGAGGCACTTCCTTGCGTGTGAATAGAATCAATCTTACTCCTATTCACCTTATTCGCCTCCGATCGCCACTACAAAATACATACAATTATAACCAATAAAGGACATAACAAAATTAAAAAAATTTGAAACACTAGACATACCTGAAATGCCTCACTTTCAAAATGCTCACATAACCACCGCCAATCGTCACTAGACCCAGCCCAATTTCTATATGGCTGGGTCACAGGATCAATCCCCTTCGCCTGCAGCTCATTGCAGTATTTATGAAGCCTACATCGCCGATCTCTGTATCTATTTACAGCCATTTTGAGAATACATGCCGTCACTTCTTCGTCAGTGCAATCCTCGAAGTCAATATTATCCTACACAGTAATCATACCAAAAAGCAAATACATGAAATTATTCATATAATAAAAAATTTATTTATATAACCAAAAATAATATGGATCATGTAATGATATGCAAGACATCCAAATTTAATTCTTACCTTAATGTGAGAGACTAGAGCATCACGGTATCGAGGAGCTACATGCTTGAAACTTTCAGCAGCCCACGAAAAATGATTTCACATATACAAACTGATCTCATTTGCGACGATACTAGCCTCTGTGCCAACCGGATGATCTCGAAATATCTGTATCTTCGGTTTTTCATTGTGTGTATGCACATATTTTTCCAAAACAAGACCCCTACTAGGACCACGCACTGCACGTCGATGCTGTGTTCCTACATGTAAAAATTGATGAAATGAACATATATCATGTATCACTAAATGCATATAATAAAAAAATATATATGATTTATAAATTGATAGAGATGTACCTGTAAGGAGATGATGCTGCGGTACCATGACCTCCGGCTAGGTAAGCTCTGGCTGAGCACTAGTCTGCTCTGTAGACTCGGACAACTGAGTCTCATCTAAATCCTGACTCATCATGCAAAATATATTGTCTGTAGGCCAGAATCTTGGCTGCGCACGTCGTTCATGCTTGCCATTGAACTTAAGACTTCTCCTCCATCTATGATCATCTGGCAAGAAACGTCGATGGCCGGTAAAACAAATCTTTCCACGAATACGGTCCGATGTAATATCATCGTTACAAGTTGGGCATGCTTTATACCCTTTTGTACACCATCCAGAAATATCGTCATATGCAGGAAAATCGTTAACTGTCCAAAGCAGTGCTGCATGCATACGAAAGATGCCTCCTGCAACATGATCATATGTTTCGCATCCTTCTTCCCACAAATATTATAACTCTTCGATCAATGGCTCTAAAAATATGTCTATGCCTCTTCCAGGGGCATGGGGACCCGGGATCAACAAGGCCAATAGATTAAAAGGTGATTTTATGCACTTCCATGGTGATAAATTATAAGAAAATACCATAACAGGCCACATACTATAAGCAGTACTAAGATTACCATATGGATTAAATCCGTCTGTTGCCAACCCTAGCCTGACATTTCGTGAATCAGCTGCAAACCATGGATGTTCACGATCAAAATGTTTCCACGCATCTCCATCTGATGGATGTCTCATGACATCATCGTCCATATTGTTTACCTCCTTATGCCATCGTATGTCACAAGCAGTATGCCTCGATATGAACAATCGATGCAATCGTGGTGTAATCGAAAAGTACCACAAAATCTTGCATGATATTTTCTTTTTCTTCTTATCCTTACCACGACTTTCTTTCCATCTGCTTGAATGACAAATTGGACATGCTTGTAGATCTTGTTTATCCTTCCGAAATAGAACACAATCATTCGGACATGCATGTATCTTTTCACAGCGTATGCCCAAGTCATCGACTCCCAAACCGAGTCCTTTCAATAATTTTTTGGCTTCATAATGACTTGACGGAAGTAACTCTCCCTCTGGCAGTAAGTCCTTCAAAAATTTGAGCAACCAATTAAACGAGTTGTTTGACCACTTACCAAGTGTCTTCATGTGTAATAACTTTATTACGGCGGACAACAGAGAGTACTTCTTACAACCAGGATAAACATCACTTTGTGCATCTCTTAATAGACGCTCGAATCTATCATTTATAGATATATTACTGTCCTCTTCTGCTTCTTGTCTCGGAATGGAATGCTGATGTTCTGCTCTCGCTTCTACATTTACTTCAAATAATTCCGGATGAAGATCCTCTAAAATTTCTCTATCTTCTTCACCAAGTGTTTGTCTTTCACGACTGCATGATCCACCAACTGACGATGGATTTATGGGACTCCTGGACAACATGTTCGAGCTAGTCGGCAAATCTTCACCATGACAAGTCCATCTTTTGTAAGTCACATCTATACCGTGTTCGTATAAATGATTCTGAATGTCCGATAAGGTACACCAAAATAAATTTCTACATCGACGACATGGACAATGAGCTTTTTCATCTTCTCTAGTATGATTGGACGCCACATTCATAAAAGTCGTCACACCCATAATATACTCGGGACAGAACTTATCACGCAATGACATCCAACCACGATCCATACCTACATATTTATGATGCAAACTATACAATCAATTTTATGTAATAATAGTTGACTAACGCCTTATATCTCCTATCTATAGGGTGATGGTCCTATTCCATTCAGGAACGTAAGAATTTAATATTGCAATACATGTCTTGTATACCAAAAAAATTTCGATAGTATTTCGACGCAGTTCTTCATATACACAAGCATTAAAATTGTGCTATGTATCCAGAGAATATGATCGAAAATACCGACAAAACTCTGCGATATAAAAGCACATGTGTTGCAATATTAAATTCATTCACGTGCCCAAACTGTCCACGAGGACAATTCGAGAATAGTGTGTAAAGCACCAATATTTTTTTTATAAAAAAAATATTGGTTTATGCACGCTATTCTCGAACGAAAATTCTAAGGCTTATAAATTTGTTATGCTACAATTAATATATTATTATTAAAAACAAATTATTTTTAAAATATTTTTAAATCATGATTAAAATTAATTATATCAAACAAATAATTATATCTAACATTATATCTAATTACTAAAATAATAAATAATTACTTTTAATGGCTAAAATTTATTAAGAAAAAAAATTAAAAAATATATAAATTAAAAAAATGGTTCTCACCTTCAACTCTTCCATGAGCAGTGATGGTGACAGTGACGGCAACCGACGATGGCGGTGGTGGCCCGACGGCGGTGCGGCGGCGGCGGCAGCGGCCCTACGAAACCAGACAAGCCAGGTAAGGGATCGACCTTCAACTCTTTCTCAAGTAAGAGACTGAGAAAGAAAATGAGGGAGGGAGACAGGGGATGGATGGGTCGACCAGCGGCAACTGCCTTACAGACGCTGCGGTGGCGGGGGACGGGAGGCCGAAGCAGTAGGCGACGGTGGGGGACGGGAGGCCGAGGGGGCAGACGGCGGTGGGGGACGGGAGAAGGTAGGAGGCGCTCGAGGAGCTTGAGCTTGGGGAGGAGATTGGAGGGGACGTTGGTGGCGAGAACAGTAGGGCGGCGGCGGACGAAGGGGTGGAGTTGGCGGGGGGAGAGGCCAGCGTGGCGGCGGAGGAAGGCGAGGACGGCATCAAGCTTGTCGGGGGTGGTGATGTGGAGGAGGGATTTGGAGGTGACGAGGGCCTTATCCTTGGAGTAGCCCAGACGATCCATCAGGTACTCCGCCATGAAGGGTAGAGGAGAAGAGGAGGAGGTAGTCGTTTCGACGGCGGCCGGCGAGGAAGAATAGGAGGAAAGTATGGAAGGAGGAGGAAAGGGAGGGAGGAGAGGTGGCCGCCACCTTCGTTTTATGGATTGGAGGGTTAGGGTTTCGAGGGATTGGAGGGAACCGGAGGGAACCGGAGGGAAGGAGGCAGAGAAGAGGGAGGAATCAGTGTGCGGAGGAGAGGGTGGCGAGGTGGGAGGGAGATGGCCGGCGCGCTGGGAGGTGGGCTCGATCAGTGACGGGGGGCGGGCTCGAGCGGTGACGATGGCGGGGAGGGAGGGCTCGACGGCGGTGGGGAGGGAGAGAGAGAGAGGATGGTGGCGGGGAGGGAGAGGACTTACCGGGAAGGACGACCGGCGACCGGGGAAGGAGGACTGTCGTCGGAGATCGGGGAGGGAGAAAATTTGGATGACCGCGGCAGAGATCGGGGAGGGAGAAATCAACAGGTTTATTTTCAATTAGGGCAGAATATCAAAGGTTTTTTTTTTTAATTAAAAAATATTTAGCGACGAAATACATTCGTTGCTAAAAATAAATATTCTGTCGCAAAAAAAGATATTTTTTGCAACAAAAATTTTTTCATCGCAAATGATTAATTTTTTGCAACAAAAATTTAATTTCATCGCAAATGGTCGTAATTATTTTCATCGCAAAAAAAAAAAAATAGCAACGAAAAATTTTTTCGTCGCCAAAAAAAATAATTTTTTGCGATGAAAAAACTTTCGTCGCTAAAGATCAATTCTAGCAACGAAATTTAAATTTTCATCACAAAATATTCAAATTTTTTCAGCAAAATAAAATTTAGCGACGCAATAGTTTCATCGCTAAATATAAATAAAATTGATCGTAAAAGTCTTTCTTTTTAGCAACGAAATATCAATTTCGTCGTAAAAAATATAATTTTTTTACGATAAATTTTTTTTTGTCGTAAAAAAATATTTTTTACTATGAAAAAAAATATTTCATCACAAAAAAATTATTTTTTGCAACAAAAAAAAAAGGTTCGTCGCTAAAAATCAACTTCTAGCAACAAAAATAAAAATTTCGTTGCAAAAGATATAACTTTTTGCAACGCAATTTTTTTCATCGCAAATACCTAATTTTTAGGGACGAAATTTAAATTTCGTTGCAAAAACTTAATTATTTGCGACGAAATAAATTTCGTCGCTAAAATTTTGTCGTAAAAAGTCAAATTTCTTGTAGTGAAGAGGTTAGTATTGAGACTAATTGCATAGAAGAATCTGAGCCTGAAACTGGTACTGATGCTAGTTTCAATCTGAGTGAGAAAGATAAAGGAAAAAAAAGAGCAGATGAGTTATCTGAGATATATAAACCTAGAGTCCTATTTTCTTCAGCCTAAAAAGCCGATTTTTTCTACAAAAAGTAAGGAGTATGCAACGAATCAAGTAAAACCCTTCCAATACCCATTGAATCGAACTCAATTCTTAACCCAAAACTCAATTTATGCATATTTTAGAAGAACAAATAGTAAAAATTTTCAAAAAATAAGGGTCTATGAATGGATTTGTAAATTATCTTCTTAAAATTAGAAAGATAAAACTGACTAAGAATGGGGTCATGAACTATTTTCAAGAGATTGACAATAAAATACTGAAATTTATCAATAAAAAGATTGTAAGCCATCTTCTTAAGATTGATAATCCGAAATCATTAAAATTTATCAATCCCATATTCGATATGGGATAGGCAGAATCGGCATAGTCTAGCTGAAGACTTTAAATTTAGCGCTCTTGAGAGGCAACCCAGATCTTTGTATTTTATTTTTATTTTTTTTAATTTATTTAGGAACCCGACTTGTGTCTGACTAAAGACGATAAATTTAGCACTTGTTGGGAGACAACCCAACTTTTATATTTGAATCTCTTTTTTATTTTTAGCTTATCTTTTTTTTAAATTTAGGACTAAGTTGGGGAGAGAACTAATTTTGAAAAGATTTCGAGTAAAATTATGAAGATCAGGCTGAATCAAGTATACATCTGGGTCAGATGACATCTCTTCTTTTTTTTTTTTTTTGTCTATTATATTTTATTTTTTCTATTCCATTCAGAATAATATCGATTAAGTCGAAGGAGAGAATAATAAAAAAAATAATAAGTCCTCGAATAAGTTAGTATTTAGTATTTAGACATCCAATTATGCTTAAGAATCGAGTTGAACTAAGCATTTTTTAAAAAAAAATTGATGCCTAGACCAAAGAGTTTGTGAGATACTAAGGGATCAAGTATTAAGAAAATCTAATAAAGAGTTAAATTTTGAACATAAACATTTTTCTGTGAGCACTTCTGATTCCTCCTACCAATATCAAAGAAGAATTTACTTCCTATATGATTATGTTGGGTAACTATATGTTTCTTCATACAAAAAAAAAAGAGAGAAAGTTTTCAAGAACTTTATGCCGAGTAACCAAACCTCTTTGCCTAAACAAGCATTGAGTTTCGCATCAAAAGTATGAAGGACAAAAAAGTTTTGTTGTAAAACTAGTCTTAACTCGTAGTATGTTTGATTCGAGTAAGTAAGTCCAAGGGGTATTTTATACTTAGTGCTTTAAAGTCATCTAGTTCAGGAATCATTGACTGAAAACTTGCTATATGGGTTAGATAGAAAGCTTAATATGTTAAAACACTCAATAGCAGTATAACATTTTTTAAAAAAAAGAGTAAAGTCTAAACATTAATCTCTCACCGAGTAACTGGGTCCCTTCGCCTAAGTAAGCATTGTGGTTCACATCAAAAAGTAGATAATATGAAGATATTTTTATAATAAATAAAAGATAGAAGTAACAATATACTCATCCATATGAAGATTAATGATTTAGAGATAAAGGTAGGGGTAATTTAAAAAAAATTCAGAAAAAATTTAGTATTCTTAACTTAATTCTTATATTGGTTAAGTACTAATATCCCAACGACATATCTCACTCACGCTCTACTGAATATCAATGATCCTTTTTAAAAATTATTTAGTAAAATTTAAAATTTTAAGTTAAAAAATATCTAACTTTAAATATTTTTTTTATTCGAGGACGAACAAAATTCAAGTCGGAGAATGTTATCAAAACATAAATATGTCATAAAAAATATTAAAATTTTTTATATTTAATTTATATTATTTTAAATTTCATATTTTTTATATTTTTTATAAATAATTAATTATAAAAATTTAATTATAAATTAATAAATAATGATCTTTCAATATGTGCAGATAAAGTTCATATTTAAATTCAGATTCGTAATGTACATACCATGCAAAGATACATGAATGTGTTGTTAGAAATCAACGATAAAAAAAAAAAAAAAAAAAAAAAAATGAAGGCATCTGATTTTTTGAAGGGTCCCGCAAGCTTTAATGACTATTTGAAAGGTTTGGCTTGGCGCGTGGGATGTACCCTGGTTGCCTAGGCATCATGGGATTTGAATATGGGTCTTCACAGCAAGAGGGCACGTGGATTTTAAACGAGTGGGAGTTCGTACGGGGCCGGTCACGGCCGGAGGTTGGCGTGCAGTTTGGACGCGAATTGGTGTACGGTTCATGGGCTTAGGAGGGAGCGGTTCACAGGTGTTTTTGCACAGACTTAACGTAGTTTTTTTTTAGGCCGAATACGAGAACTGAGACACGGGCGTGACGGAATAGAGCCTTTGAGTTTTAAAATAAATAGAAGTTATAATCATGAGGAGTTAAGAAATAAGGTATGGTCAGGATTTGGGGAGGCCATGAAGGCTATAAAAAAGGACTCTAGGGCGTTAGAGAAAAATCATTCAAAAAAAAAAAAAAAAACATAAAGAGAGGGCAGCAAACAAATTTTAAATTATAAATTTTTTTTTTTTTAAAATATCTAAAAGAGAGTTTTGTTCCTACACTATCCCCTTGCTTACACCATCTCAAAAATCATATCCAAAAAAGAAGAAAAAAAGAAAGTCCAGCATGCTTTGAGAGTTCAAAGAAAGAAGAAGAAGTCATCAATCTACTCCGAATCTTTATTACAGTTTATTTTATTTTATTTACTTATTTTTTAAAATTTTTTATAATTAAATTTTATTTTTAAATTAATGTAAAAAATATTTTTATATTTTTAAATTTTTGTTATTTATTTTTATTGTAAGTAGATACTAAGATCTATATAGTAGGTTTTAGTATCAAGTTATTTTTATGTATTTTAAATTTTTATTATTTATTTTTATCGCAAATAGAATCTAAGATCTAGATAGTAGATCTTAGTATCAAATTTTTTTTGTATTTTTAATTTCTATTTTTCGACTAGGCCGGCAAATGGGTCGGATCGGATCGGATCACGAGTGATCCCAACCTGACCCAGTTTCTTGATCGGGTCTTGATATTGGACCCATACCATCTCGATAAAAAATTAGATCGGATCAGGTCGGATCCATGATCAAATTTACTGACCCACCGGATCATTCGGGTCGAATCGGATCCATATATAACCCAGCCTCATTCCATGAAATACGGATCCGATTCGGGTCCAGTTTGGATCGAATCTGATTCGGATCCAATCCTGTTTAGTTTTTAAATGGAGCACATTATAAAATAAATAAAAATATTTTTTAAATGAAAATACCTTTTTAACTAGCCTCTTGTTGACAATTCAACAGAAAGTGAGAAGTATGCTTCCAGCTTCAAAGAAATCTCTAATTTCAGCAAATTCAAGTTCTGGACTTTAAATCCTGAAGACAAAAATTGGTGTGAGTGTGCAACTGCTATAGACTATAGTGCACTGTAGTTTTGGTTGTACAGCTATGATTCAATTTTTATAATTAATAATTACTAATTTGGCTCCTTCCAAGCATTCTTAATTTGGCGATTCTGAGAGTATGCTGCATAGAATCTGTGGACGGTTTGCACCGAATTGGTGTCTTCGGTAGCTCAGAACCAGCATTTAGCTGAGAGAAGTGTTTGAGGATGTCGAAGACGACTGCTGTGGCTGGTGCGTCGGATGGCGAAGACGAATCAGTTGGTGGATTCAGAGTCTCAAAGCATATAATTTCTTCAAAACTTTTGGGTGAGCCACTTAAATAGTTAAACTAGGTTCAGATCCTGTATTTGGATCCAAATCGGGTCGGGTCGAATTAGATTATATATCTTAAGATCCAAATTAATCCAAAAGTCTCCACGAGACAGGTTGGATCCAAATTCAAAAAATCTAGACCCGACCCGAAAAAGAGAATGGGTCCAATTTTTGAACCCGATCCGGTTCCATAGATCTTTTAAATAGGTTTGGCTCGGGTCTAACCGGATTGGATCAAATTGGATCACGGATCAACCCGACCTATTTGCAGCCTTATTTCTGACTTAAATAAAATTTTTAAATTTTTTTCTTTTAAAAATTAAAGTTTTCGAATCAGCAATACGTTCTCTGTGGAATCGACCTAACTCGCTACTTTCTATATATTTTTAATTTTTTTTAAATCAAATTTAAACTGATAATCATAATATCCTAATGATAACATCGCGATGTATCACTATCTTTAATATTAGTGACACTGTAGCACATTGCATTCACTTCACAATCACTTAAGCTAGATTAAGTTGAAGCACAAATCATTTTAGATTTTAGATTTAATTAAAATTTTTAAATAATCTAATTCACTCCCCTCCCTCTTGGGTTACTACCTTTTTGAACAGCATTAGGTACCTTAAATTTCTCAGGGAGCTACTACAAATCAAGCACTTCAAGATGAATAACAACACAGAGGAGGACAATGGAAGTCTAGAACCCAAGGGTGGGTATATGCACTCACACAGTAGGATGCCAATACTTCTAATTTGATAGTGAAAAGTATGATTAAAATATCATCTAATAATGTTTATGTTTTATTTGATCTTAGTGCTATCCACTCCTTTATATTAGCTAGTTTTGTTAGAAAGAATAGTGTGATATCACCTGTACCATTAGAAACAGATTTTTGTATCTCTACACCAAGTGGAGAGGTTTTATTAGTTAACTCAATTTACAAGGATTGCATTTTGGATATTGAGGATAGAGAGATGAAAGAAGATTTATTAGTCCTAAAGTTAAAAGATTTCGATTTGATCCTTGGGATGGATTTGTTGACAACATATCATGCCTTTATTGACTGCTTTGAGAAAGTGGTGAAGTTTTAAATCCTTGGATAGTTAGAGTTTAGTTTTATGGGGAACAAGTTATTCTCTCATCCAAAGATGATCTCAATTTTTCTTGCCAAGTGACTCCTTAGAAAGGATTGTGAAGGATTCCTAGCTACTATAGTAAACACTCAATATAAGGAGCTCAGCTTAGAAAATATTCTTATTATGAAAGATTTTTTTGCTATCTTTCCAGATAACTTATCAGAATTTACCTTTTAATAGAGAGATTGAGTTTTCCATTAATCTGATACTTGACACTGGTCCTATCTCAAAATCTCCATATAGGATTGCTTCAATTGAATTTAAGGAGCTCAGGGAGCAACTGCAAGAGTTGGTGGATAAAGAATTTATGAGACCTAGTGTATCTCCCTAGAGTACTCTGATATTATTTATAAAAAAGAAAGATAGTAATCTTTGATTTTGTATAGACTATCAGGAGTTAAAAAAGATGATAATATAGAACAAATACCCCTTACTGAGGATTAATGATCTATTTAATTAGTTGCAAGGGGCACAGGTCTTCTTAAAAATTGATCTTCGGTCTGACTACCACCAACTGAAGATAAAATCTGATGATATGTCTAAGATAGATTTCATAATCAAATATGGACATTATGAATTTTTAGTCATACCTTTTGGTTTGACAAATGCACCTGTAGCCTTTATGTATCTTATGAACTGAGTTTTCATACTTTGTTTAGGTCAATTTGTAGTAGTGTTCATTGATGACATATTGATCTATTCAAAAAGCCAATAAGAATTGTTGGTGCAAAAATCCGTCTGCGCCGGAGAAGCTGGAGTTGAGGGAGCCGCGGTCGCCGCCGGGACCTGCAAGAGAAGTCTAAACTGGAGGTGGGGTTGCTCCGGCAAGACCCTCCGACGCTCAAGTCAGTTCTCTGCCTCAACAAGAATGGAGTGCTCGAACGGAGAATTTAGCAGAGTTTTGAGATAAGGCAAAAGAGCTTAAAAAATAACGTATCTGAGTCCCCCCCTTTTATAGGCGGGGGAGGCAATGGACTGATGGCGACGTGTGTAACCGCCTGGTAGTGGGCCGCCACGGTCAGGGGAATTGATTGCGAAAGATAATGGAGCAGACACGTGGGCATCACCTCGACTTGCCACGTGGAATCCGTTATGAGGGGTGGAGCAGCGTCCGTCGTCAGGAGAATCGCATGGTATCCGTCGCAGGAGGTGGAGCAGGTTCGTGGCCGTTACTGTGGCCTGCCAGAGGGATAATGGAGCTGTGCGGAGTCCGCCACAGGAAGTGGAGCAGGGCGGCTATGGCTGCTGCGGCTTGTCAGGGAATGATGATACTGCGTGGAGTCCGCCACAGGAGGTGGAGCAGGGTCGCGGCCGTTTTGAGGTTCTGTCAGGGGGCGTGGATCTGTCGATTGAAGCTCGGCAATGGTCGGAGCCGTCGTGAGCGGAGCCCGGCTCCCGTAGGAGTCCGGGCGGAGCTGTGCTGATGGCGGCAGAGCCCGGCTCCCGTAGGAGTCCGGGCGGAGCTGTGCTGATGTCGTCGGTGGAGCCCGGCTCCCGTAGGAGTCCGGGCGGAGCTGCGCTGCAAACAAAGTCAAGGGTGAAGTCCAGCCCTGATAGGAGTTCGGATTGAGCTTACCAGCAATTGATATTGAGAGCGGAGCCCGGCTCCCGTAGGAGTCCGGGCGGAGCTGTTTTGATGTTGGCGGCGGAGTCCAGCTCCCGTAGGAGTCCGGGTGGAGCTGTACTTGCTGATGGCGGTGGAGCCCGGCTCCCGTAGGAGTCCGGGCGGAGCTGCACTTGCTGATGGCGGTGGAGCCCGGCTCCCGTAGGAGTCCGGGCGGAGCCGTGCTGATATCGTCGGTGGAGCCCGGCTCCCGTAGGAGTCCGGGCGGAGCTGCACTTGCTGATGGCGGTGGAGCCCGGCTCCCGTAGGAGTCCGGGCGGAGCTGTGCTGATGTCGTCGGTGGAGCCCGGCTCCCGTAGGAGTCCGGGCGGGGCTGCACTGCAAACAAAGTCAAGGGTGAAGTCCGGCCCTGATAGGAGTCCGGATTGAGCTTACCAGCAATTGATATTGAGAGCGGAGCCCGGCCCCCGTAGGAGTCCGGGCGGAGCTGTTTTGATGTTGGCGGCGGAGTCCGGCTCCCGTAGGAGTCCGGGCGGAGCTGTACTTACTGATGGCGGTGGAGCCCGGCTCCCGTAGGAGTCCGGGCGGAGCTGCACTTGCTGATGGCGGTGGAGCCCGGCTCCCGTAGGAGTCCGGGCGGAGCTGTGCTGATGTCGTCGGTGGAGCCCGGCTCCCGTAGGAGTCCAGGCGGAGCTGCGCTGCAAACAAAGTCAAGGGTGAAGTCCGGCTCTGATAAGAGTCCGGATTGAGCTTACCAGCAGTTGATACTGAGAGCGGGGCCCGGCTCCCGTGGGAGTCCGGGCGGAGCTGTTCTTGTTGATGGCGGTAGAGCCCGGCTCCCGTAGGAGTCCGGGCGGAGCTGCACTTGCTGATGGCGGTGGAGCCCGGCTCCCGTAGGAGTCCGGGCGGAGCTGCACTTGCTGATGGCGGTGGAGCCCGGCTCCCGTAGGAGTCCGGGCGGAGCTGCACTTGCTGATGGCGGTGGAGCCCGGCTCCCGTAGGAGTCCGGGCGGAGCTGCGCTTGCTGATGGCGGTGGAGCCCGGCTCCGTAGGAGTCCGGGCGGAGCTGCACTTGCTGATGGCGGTGGAGCCCGGCTCCCATAGGAGTCCGGGCGGAGCTGTGCTGATGTCGTCGGTGGAGCCCGGCTCCCGTAGGAGTCCAGACGGAGCTGCGCTGCAAACAAAGTCAAGGGTGAAGTCCAGCTCTGATAAGATCCGGATTGAGCTTACCAGCAGTTGATACTGAGAGCGAGGCCCGGCTCCCGTGGGAGTCCGGACGGAGCTGTTCTTGTTGATGGCGGTAGAGCCCGGCTCCCGTAGGAGTCCGGACGGAGCTGCACTTGCTGATGGCGGTGGAGCCCGGCTCCCGTAGGAGTCCGGGCGGAGCTGCACTTGCTGATGACGGTGGAGCCCGGCTCCCGTAGGAGTCCGGGCGGAGCTGCACTTGCTGATGGCAGTGGAGCCCGGCTCCCGTAGGAGTCCGGGCGGAGCTGCGCTTGCTGATGGTGGTGGAGTCCGGCTCCCGTAGGAGTCCGGGCGGAGCTGCACTTGCTGATGGCGGTGGAGCCCGGCTCCCGTAGGAGTCCGGGCGGAGCTACACTTGCTGATGGCGGTGGAGGCCCGGCTCCCGTAGGAGTCCGGGCGGAGCTGCACTTGCTGATGGCGGTGGAGCCCGGCTCCCGTAGGAGTCCGGGCGGAGCTGCACTTGCTGATGGCAGTGGAGCCCGACTCCCGTAGGAGCCCGGGCGGAGCTGCACTTGCTGATGGCGGTGGAGCCCGGCTCCCGTAGGAGCCCGGGCGGAGCTGCACTTGCTGATGGCGTGGAGCCCGGCTCCCGTAGGAGTCGGGCGGAGCTGCACTGCTGATGCGGTGGAGCCGGCTCCCGTAGGAGCCCGGCGGAGCTGCACTTGCTGATGCAGTGGAGCCCGGCTCCCGTAGGAGCCCGGGCGGAGCTGCACTTGCTGATGGCAGTGGAGCCGGCTCCCGTAGGAGCCCGGGCGGAGCTACTTGCTGATGG
>NC_026000.2:31005139-31037460 GCF_000442705.2 Elaeis guineensis | reverse complement strand
TAAACATACACTGTATTTGGACTCGAAGAATTGAAGGAATACAAAATTATTTTCTCCTTAACCTTTCTCTCTCTTCCTTCCTCTCTTTTTTGATCTTCTCACATCCTAGCAGTAAGAAATCCTAGGGTTTCTTGATCGTCAACCCAAAAAGGAAAGAAAGGAGGCACTAGAAACCAGCGCCCTCCTTATGCATGCCCCCTTTTTTGTGTGCCCCCTCTTGGATGACCAAGAGGAGTTCCATGCCTTATATTTTGCTTTTTAAAGCTTCATCAAGAGTGCTTTCAGATCTCAAAAGATAGATTTTAGATCTGGTGGAGAAGGATTCAAATCACAGAGAGAAATCTTACCGATAGAATTTACAAAATTGCTGAAATTTTGAAGGTTGTTTTTATTTTGCTTGGTTGCTGGCCTTCAAGGACCTCCACAATTAGATCCTTATATTTTCTGACATCCACAACCTAGAGAAGTTGCTCCAACATAGCCCTATCCTTGAATCCAATTATTTGACCAAATAAACTATAAAGACTGGCTAAGAAATCTTAGGATTGTCCTGACTTCTAAAAAACTAGATCATGTACTCGATCAGGAATCCTTAGTATTACTAAACCATTCGACTACAAAGCCAAGAACTGCTTATAAAAAGTAGACGGATGAAATAGTCAGATCAAGTGCTATGTGCTGGCATCTATGATAAATGAGTTGTAGAGTCAGCATGAGCATATGCCCACTGCCAGAGCTATGATCATTTACCTACAAGAGTTGTATGGTGAGCATAACCGTATAGTGTGCTTCGAAGTATCCAAGAGACTCTTCAATCTGAAGATGCATGAAGGGCAGTCAGTCCATGAGCACTGTATGACAATGATCAAGGATATTAAGGAGCTTGGAAAGCTCGGGCTTGATATGCAAAAGAAATTACAGATAGATTTGATCCTTCAATCCCTTACTAGTTTATATAATTAATTTATTATAAATTTTTATATGAATAAATTTGAATGCATTATACCCAAATTGGTCAACATGTTGGTCACTATGGAGGGAACCTTGAAGAGTTCAAGGGGTACTGTTCTCACTATGGACCGGACTTCTTCGATCAAAAAAAAATCTAGTTGGAAGAAGAAGAACAAATCTGCTAAGAAGTAGAAGAAAGAGAGCAAGCCAAAGAAAGACATTCCAAAGAAGACTAAAGCAAAGAAAAAGTATTTTCACTGTGATACTGATGGCCACTGGAGGAGGAACTGTCCACTATATCTGGAGAGCTTAAAGATCAAGAAAGGTGATAAACTTCCAGGAGATATGCTCGTAATTAAATCTAATCATACGGTTTCTTCTACTTCTAGTTGGTATTAGATTTTGATTTAAATACTCATATATGTACCTCAATGCAGGTCTAATAGAAAATAGAAGGATGAAGGAAGGTGACATGATCCTTCAGATCGATAATGGAGTAAAAGTTACTATACAAGCCATTGGCACTTATCTTCTTAAATTATCGTTGAAATTTAGATTAGATTTAAAAGATTATTATTTTATTTCTGTAGTTAATCAAAATTTGATTTTCGTATCTGTGCTAGCACAGGATGGTTTTAAATTTAATTTTAATAAAATTTTTATTTTATTTATTTATAAAATAAATTGATTGTACGTGAACTTTTAATTGACAGTTTATATCACTTGCATATTGATGCGAATGTGAATTTGAACGAGCAAATAGTGAGTATCATAGGTCAAAAGAGATTCAGAGATAAAATTAACCAGAAGTACTTGTGGCATCATAAACTAGGCCATATTGGAGAGGACAGGATAAACACTCTAGAAAAGGATGAGATTCTTGGCTCTTTTGATTCAGAGTCATACCTAATTTGTGAATCTTACTTTGAAGAAAAATGGCCAAGTTATTCTTTGTAGGATATAAGAAAAAAGCCATCGAGTTACTTGTCCTGGTACACACCGATGTGTGTAGGCCATTTGATATGCAAGTCAGAGATGGTTATAGCTACTTCATCATCTTTATCGATGACATGTCATGACGAATATGTGTATCTAATAAAATACAAGTTTGAAACTTTTAAAAGGTTAAGAAATTTAAAAATAAATAAAAAAATAAATAATAAATCTATTAAAGTTCTTCGACCTGATGAGGAGGTGAATACCTTAGTCGAAAATTTTAAATATCTTAAGAACAATAACATAGTCTCTCAATGGACTTCTCTCGAAACACTTTAGCTCAACAAATATCCGAAAGGAGGAATAGGATCCTATTAGATATGATCCGATCTATGAGGAGCTTCATTGATTTACCCTTATATCTTTGGAGACATGTCTTAATAACTGTAATTCACCTATTGAATAGGGTTCTATCAAAATCGATTCCTACCACACCATATAAGATATGGCACAGTAAAAAGTTGAGTCTAGGTTATCTAAAGATTTGAAGATGTTCGACCTATATCAAGAGATAAATGGCTGATAAATTAGAGGATAGATTTGTATTAGCTCATTTTATAGGGTATCTAAAAGAATCAATGGGATACAACTTCTACTTTTCATAAGATCATAATGTGATTGTGAGTCGGAATGCCATATTCTTAGAAAAATAATTTATCTAGGATAGTGACAGTGGAAGGTTAGTTGAGCTTGAAGAGAAGGTCTCTGAAGAGCAAAGAGCTATAGATCCTTAGGAACCTATTATTCATGAGCCAGTAGTTGATATTCCTCTATCACCTCGTAGATCTAGCAGGATCTCCCGATCTTCTGAAAGATACATGGATATGCTTATGGAGAAAGTAAAGAAAATATTCTTATGAGAGATAAGGATTATGGTGATGATCCTAATACCTTTGATAAGACAATGTTTGACATCAATTTTGAGAAATGGTTAGATGTAATGAAGTCAGAGATTGACTCGATGTACTCAAACTAAGTATGGATTTAATAGATCCACTTAAGGGTATAGTACCCATTGGACATAAATAGATCTACAAAAGAAAAATAGGTACGATGATAAGGTGGAGACCTATAAAGCTAGGCTCGTGATAAAAGATTATAGTCAGTGTGAGGGCATTGACTATCAGAAAACTTTTTCGTCTGTAGCCATGCTGAAATCCATCCACACTCTGCTTGCTGTTGTAACTTATTATGATTATGAAGTCTGACAGATGGATGTAAAAACTATTTTTCTAAATGGATGTCTTGAGAAAGATATCTATATGGAGTAGTCTTTGGGTTTCACATCTAGTGATGGTGATCACAAAGTCTGCAAGCTGTAAAGGTTCATATACGGATTAAAGCAAGCTTCTCGGAGTTGGAATCTTTATTTTGATGATGCAATCAAATCATTTGGTTTCATCAAGAATGAAGAGGAACCTTGTATATACAAAAAGGTCAGTGGGAGCACAATAACATTCTTCGTATTATATGTGGATGATATTCTCTTCATTGAGAATAATATTCTCATATTAATCTCGGTCAAAAAATGGTTGTTTAAGAAATTCTCCATGAAAGACGTAGGGAAAGCATCCTATATTCTTGGAATAAAGGTCTATAGGGATAGATTTAAAAAGATGCTAGGCATGTCATAAAAGTTATAGAGAAAATGCTGAAGAGGTTCAGCATAAAAATTCTAAAAGAAGATTTTTACCTCTTAGGCATGGTATTCATCTTTCTAAGATGATGTAACCGACCATATTTGAGAAAGTTCAGTGCATGAGTAGGATTTCTTATGCCTCAGCCATAGGGAGCCTCATATATGTCATACTGTGTACTCGACCTGATATTGCCTTTGCTATGAGTGTTATGAATAGATATTAGTCGAATCCAGACTAGGAGCACTGGATAGTTGTGAAAAATATCTTTAAGTACTTAAGAAGAACTAAAGATTTGTTCTTGATCTTTGAAGGATGTTCTGAGTTGTGAGTCAAGGGGTATACTAATTCAGACTTTATGTCTGATCCTGATGATGGAAAGTCTACGTCAGGATATATGTTCACTTGCAATGGTGGCGCAGTCAGCTGGAAGAGTTTCGAGTAACCCATCATAGCGGATTCGACCATAGAGGCTGAACATGTCGCTACTTTGGATGCTGCAAAAGAAGGCTTCTGATTCAAGAAGTTTGTCGTAGAGCTTGAAATAATGATATTGGATGCCATACCATTTTATTACGACAACAATGGAGCCATAGTATTTGCTAAGGAGTCGAGATCTCATCAAAAATCAAAGTACATCGAGCGGCAATACTATATCATATGCGACTATCTCAAAAAGAAATATGTTAAGGTGCAAAGAGTAGACTTCACGAATAATGTGGCAGATATGCTAACAAAGCAATTAAGTCAGCCAAAGATAGAAGTCCACCTTGAGAAGATGAGACTTAGATTAGTGGACAATTGGCTTTAGTTCAAGTGGAAGATTGTTAGATGTATGTCCTAGAAGCCAATATCGCTGACACATTGTAATAAATTTAGGATACAATTTTATACTTAATTCATTGATTTGATCAATAAAAGAAAAGTTTATTTTCATTCAAGTGTGATGTATCTTTGAATCGTCCATGGAATTAATATTTCGATATATATTCTCAAGATGTTGAGAATTAGAGACATGTATATTGTCATGCCCCCGACCCGAGATTTGAATCGAGGGTCATGGCAACTGCCGCATACTTATAGAATACTTTTCCCATAAGCATGCAAGGCATCTCATCATGATATCTTCACAAACAGTTAAATAAATTTTTTAATTTTTAAAAATCAATCCTTAGTTCAAATAACAAAACAAAACTCAGTGTTCAAAAGGAAATAACTGTCTGGCAAAGTCAACATTAAAAATAAAACTAAAAGTCTTGAATTAATTCTGAGAAAATCCTAAATCAATGAGCTAACTCCATCTCTAATCGCTCTCCCAACCGAAATCCCGCATCACGCTAATTTTCTGGATCTGTAAGAAAAACATAAAACTCATCATGAGCTAAATAGCCCAGTAAGCAGTGTATACCTTTGACTGAATAAATCAGGCAATTATTTCTATACATATCGATTTACTGATATAACAAAGTCAATATGTAATTTCATGAAATCATAGTCATACTATTAATCATATATGAAAGTCAATTCATCGTAATTTTCAATTATGCTTTTCATCTTAAATTCATCAATTTCTTAAGTTCTTCTTACCAACCATGACTATGACCATATTATCCATGTGGCAGGGTCATAATACCACGTATCTGCTTGCGGTGAGCTGCGAATCATCTGACAGCCAAGTCTTTTGGAACCGCTGGTCTCGCTGGCAGTTTGTCGCTGGTCTCTCTGGCGACATGTCGCTGGTCTCGCTGGCGACATAAACCCTCAGGACAGTCAATTGCCAATGTATATGCCTCCATTGGTGGGGTTCTCAACACAGTCAGGTTGTCAATTTCATATTGTCTTTCAATTCATATATTATTTTTAAGAATAATAAAATTAAATGATATTCGAGTCAAATTAATTATAACATTCTTTGAGATCATATATCATCATAATAATTGCTCAACAAATAACTTCAATCATAAATAATTTTCTCCAATTAACTTTAATCATAAATAATTTTCAATAATTATTTTAATAAATAATTTCAATCGCAAGCATGCATAAATTTATTTAATTCATAATTTATCAGATAAATTCAGTAAAAGTAAACACTACTTACCTTAAAAGAAAATCCAACTAGAAATTCTAGAAATCTCGAAAATCCTTCTCTGAACCTGATACGTCAAATATCATATTTTTAATCAAAATTTCATTGAATTAAAAATAACTAAATTATTAAAATCTAATGTCTCCATGAGGATCAACTTGATGACAGCATCCAGAATTTTTGGACTAATCCATGGATACCCTAATTTTTTTTATTTTTATTTTTATTGCTAATTTAATTTTTTTTAAATTAATTAATTTCATAAATCCTAAAATCTAAAAAGAGAGAGAAAGAGAGAGAGAGAGCAAAGAGAGTTTCTCTCTCCACCCTTTTTTTTTTCTTCTTTTTCTTTTCTTCTTTTTTTTTCTTCTTTTCTTTTCCTTTTCTTCTTTTTCTTTTCCTTTTCTTCTTTTTCTTCTTCTTCTTCTCGGCCCTTCCCGCACCGGAACAGAGGACCGGCGTGGTCCTTCATTGGCTGGCCGTTCAGGCCGCGGCCGTCGTGGCGGAGGCCGACGACAGAGGAAGGCTGGTCCCCCGGTTATGGAGGAGCATGGCCAGTGGTCGATTACGATCGCCGGCACCAGAAAATTCAAGGAAAAAGAGGCCCAAAAACAGAGTCTCTTTCCCGATCGAAAATTGGCGATACTCGTCGCCGGCAGCCTCAAGCAAAAATACAGAAAGAAAGGGAAGGAAAAGAGGAAAGAAGGGAAGGCTCACCCCGACCTCCGGTGATCTCACCGGCGAGAAATCACGATGAGAAATCCAACAATGTCTGCGGCTCCGATTGAGAAAACGGAGAGAAAGAGAGAGGGAGGAAGCCGATGGTCGGTTCTAAGGAGAGGGAAGACCTTCTTATAGAGGGTCCTAGGATTTCGAGAGGTCCTAGGACTCCCAATATGCTTGGGTCTCGTCGGAGAAGAAGACTTAGGAGTCTTCTTTCCGATTTTTACTCTATTTTTTTTTTTTTTGGGCTTGGATCCTGATGTCGTGGGCTTGGGCTTGGGCTATAACATTCTTCACCCCTAAAAAGAAATTTCATCCTCGAAATTTTTCATACCTGTAGTCTCGAAGAGCTGGGGATATTTTTGCTTCATTTCTTCCTCTAGCTCCCAAGTAGCTTCTCTTTCTGAATGTCGACTCCACTGTACCTTGACATAAGGAATGTTGCGATGTCTCAGCACCTGTTCTTTACGGTCTACGATCTGTATCGGATATTCTTCATATGATAGATCTTTTCTGACTTGTACTGGTTCAAGTTCCACGATGTGACTTGGATCTGGTAAATATTTCTTTAACATAGAAACATGAAAAACATTATGTACTCCTGCAAGTGAAGTGGGTAAGGCAAGTCGATAAGCCACCTCACCAATTCTTTCCAAAATCTCAAACGGACCCATATATCTGGGATTCAATTTGCCACGAATGCCAAATCTTGAGATTCCTTTTGAAGGAGATACTTTGAGAAACACATGGTCACCGACTTGAAATTCTAATTTTCGTCTCCTGTTGTCTGCATAGCTTTTCTGTCTGCTTTGTGCTGCCCGAAGTTGATCTTTAATTAATTGAATCTTTTCTAATGCTTGTTGAACAAGTTCGGGACCCAATATTCTTCGCTCACCAACATCATCCCAGTGAATCGGTGATCGACATCTTCTACCATATAAAGCTTCGTAAGGTGCCATTCCAATGCTAGTCTGATAACTGTTATTGTAAGCGAACTCAATCAAAGGTAGATGCTCATCCCATGAACTTTTCATATCCAAAATACAGGTTCTCAACATATCTTCTAAGATCTGAATAGTTCTCTCTGACTGACCATCAGTCTGTGGATGAAAAGCTGTACTGAAGTTCAATTTTGTTCCTAATGCCTTGTGTAAGCTCTTCCAAAACTGTGATACAAATCTGGTATCTCGATCCGATACGATGGTCACTGGAATTCCATGTAGCCTTACAATTTCTTTCATATATAACTTTGCTAGTCTTTCCAAGGTAAATCCAACTCTAATTGGTAGAAAGTGTGCAGACTTTGTCAATCGGTCCACAATCACCCAGGCTGCATCATTTTTACTGGGAGTCTTCGGTAGTCCAGTTACAAAATCTATAGTGATATGTTCCCACTTCCAAACTGGAATATCAAGAGGTTGAAGTAGTCCCGCAGGTCTCTGATATTCAGCTTTAACTTGTTGACACACTAAACATTGAGCCACGAATTGAGCGATCTCTCTCTTCATATTATTCCACCAGTACATTTCTTTAAGTCTCTATACATCTTGGTACCTCCCGGATGAACTGTATAACCGGTCTGATGTGCCTCCTGAAGTATTTCATGCTTGAGTGCTGAATCATTGGGTACGCAAATCCTATTTTCGAATCTTAACGAACCGTCTTCATGTATCTTGAATTCAGATTGAACACCAGCTCCCACTGAATTTCTTATTTTTATTAGTTGTGGATCATTATTCTGGGCAACTGAAATTCTTTCAATGAGTGTTGGCTGAACCCTCATGATGGCTAACCGTACTGTTGAGTTATATATTCGGATGTCTAATTCTAATTTTCTTACATCCTTTAATAATTGACTTTGGTGTGTGATTAAAATCGTCAAATTTCCCACAGATTTCCTACTAAGGGCATCAGCAACAACATTAGCTTTTTTCGAATGATAATGGATTGTTAAATCATAATCCTTTAATAGTTCTAACCACCTTCTCTATCTCATGTTTAATTCTTTCTGTGTAAAAATGTACTTCAAACTCTTATGATCTGTAAACACTTCACACTGCGCACCGTATAAGTGATGTCTCCAAATTTTTAGGGCAAAAATCATTGCAGCTAATTCCAAATCATGTGTCGGATAATTCTGTTCATATGGTTTCAATTATCTTGAGGCATAGGCTACCACCTTATCATGTTGTATCAATACACAGCCGAGTCCCTTTTTAGATGCATCACTATATATTGTGAAACCTTCATCTCCTGTTGGTATAGTAAGGATAGGGGCTGACACTAATCGTTGTTTTAATTCTTGGAAACTCTGTTCACAATCTTCAGTCCACTCGAATTTAACACCTTTTTGAGTAAGACGAGTCAAAGGTGCAGCTATGCGGAAAATCCTTCTACAAATCATCTGTAATATCCTGCCATTCCCAGAAAACTTCGAATCTCAGAAATATTTGTAGGTCTGTTCCACTGCATCACAGCTTCCACTTTTGCTGGATCCACAGAAATTCCATCTTTAGATACGATGTATCCTAAAAAGGCTATTTTGTCCAACCAAAATTCACACTTCTTAAATTTGGCATAAAGTTTTTCTTTTCTCAATATTTGTAGTACACACCGTAAATATTCTTCATGCTCCAATTTACTTCTTGAATATATCAAGATATCGTTAATAAATACGACAACAAACTTATCAAGATAAGATCTGAATATTCTGTTCATTAAATCCATAAAGGCTGCTGGAGCATTGGTTAACCCAAAAGGCATCACTAAAAATTCATAATGTCCATAACGAGTTCTAAATGCCGTCTTGGGTATGTCCTCTGTTTTGATTTTTAACTGATGATACCCTGAACGAAGATCAATTTTAGAAAAGACTTGTGCACCTTGCAACTGATCAAACAAATCATCAATTCGAGGTAGAGGATACTTATTTCTGATAGTATTTTTATTCAATTCTCTATAGTCGATACAAAGTCTCATACTACCATCTTTCTTCTTCACAAATAAGACTGGAGCTCCTCAAGGAGATACACTAGGTCTTATAAAATTTTATCCAATAAATCCTGTAATTGATCTTTTAACTCCTTTAACTCCATAGGGGCCATTCTGTAAGGAGCTTTAGAAATTGGACTGGTATTGGGTACCAACTCAATAGTAAATTCAATTTCTCTATCTGGTGGTAGTCCGACTAAATCATCAATGAATACATCCGAAAATTTATTTACGATAGGAATATCCTATAACTTCAATTCATCATATTCTTTATTCTTTATTAATACTAGGTAACCTCTACATCCCTTTCTTATCATCTGTCTAGCTTGTACAAGTGAAATAATACGTGGAGGGATGGTTCCTGTACTTCCATCAAAACTAAAAGTTAATTCTCCCGGTATGTGAAAGTTCACTCTCTTTCCATGACAATCCACAGAGGCATGATAAGTAGCCAGCCAATCCATTCCTAGAATGACATCAAAATCATGCATATCCAGGACCACCAAATCTGTCGGTAATTCTCTTTCTTCTATCTTAATACTACATGACGTGCACACACTTTCGGTACTCAAAATACCACCTACTGGTGTCTCGACATATAATTTGGTTTTCATGGGTTCACAACCTATATCATGTTGTCTAATAAGAGTAGTGGATATAAAGGAGTGTGTAGCACCAGAATCAAACAAAACTGAAGCATGAATACCAGATACAAGAATGGTACCTGTCACCACAGCATTAGAGGCCTGAGCATCCTGTTGTGTGAGTGCATAGATTCTTCCTTGAGTTTTCGGCCTTTGACCTCCGTCCTTTGCTTGTGTTGATCTATTTTCATCCATCTGGGTGCAATCTGCAATCTTGTGTCCTTTCTGTCCACATCTAAAACATGAACTGATATTCCATGGGCAATTAGAAGTCTCATGCTCTCTTCGGCCGCATCTCGAACATCTAGCTGCCACATTCTCATGATTCTTATCAGTTGCTGGCTTCTTTGCTGGAACCTTATTGTTCTGATTTCGTCCTTGAGTTTCACTAAACCTATTTCTCTTCTTCTGATTCCGTTCTCACTCCGCATAAGCTTCATTAACTTCTCTCTCAATTATTAGAGCTTTGTTCACAACTGAGGCATAGGTAGTTAGCTCATAGGGTACAACCTATTTTCTAATTTCTGTCTTCAGTCTCATTTCAAATTTGTGTACTCTATCTTGCTCAATCTCAACTAGTCTCAAAACAAACTTGGCTAACTCCGTAAATTTGGCTTCATATTCTGCAACGGATCTGTTTTCCTGTCTCAGGTGAATGAACTCCTGCTCTTTCTGTATTCTGACACTTCGGGGGAAATACTTGTCAAAGAATTCATCTCGAAATCTCTCCCAAGTGAGTGGTATCCCATCGTGCTCATATTTTTGTTTCAGTATACGCCACCAGTTGTATGCCTCGCCTTGTAACAGATATGCTGTATAGCGGATCTTCTCTTCATCGTGGCATTCTTGCATGGCGAAGGCCTTCTCCATTTCCATAATCCAGTTATCTGCTTCCAGTGGCTCGATGGTCCCTTTGAAGGCTGGAGGAGCTAGCTTCTTAAATTCGATGATATTGTTTCTCTGCATCGGATGTTCTCCATATCCAGGTATCGGTGAAAATTGCTGACGTGGCTGTGCATGTTGTTGTTGAAGTAACTGTTGCTGTGTTTGAACTACTCCGATCAGAGTTTGCATTAGTTGAGTCATGTTCGGCTCCTCCTGTACTGTCGGAGTATTTTCAGTAGGATCATGGATTCCCTCCTACTGAGTTGTGCCACTGTTTAATTGGGGAGTGTTATCGCCAAGTGGATTTGATGTCCCTCCTACCGCTCCTTGAGTATTCCTCGCTCGTCGTGGAGGCATATTGACCTATGTTAGATTTGAGATAATAACTTATCCTTAATAAGGTTATAACTTGTGACAGGTCAAATCATAATCATCATAACTAACCTTTCAATTTCCTAATGTCTACCCATCACTCGCTCACTTTATTCTACATATCTCTATCTATCTACTTATGCTCTGATACCATATTAATTGTCACGCCCCCGACTCGAGATTTGAATCGAGGGTCATGGCAACCGCCGCATACTTATAGAATACTTTTCCCATAAGCATGCAAGGCATCTCATCATGATATCTTCACAAACAGTTAAATAAATTTTTCAATTTTTAAAAATCAATCTTTAGTTCAAATAACAAAACAAAACTCAGTGTTCAAAAGGAAATAACTGTCTGGCAAAGTCAACATTAAAAATAAAACTAAAAGTCTTGAATTAATTCTGAGAAAATCCTAAATCAATGAGCTAACTCCATCTCTAATCGCTCTCCCAACCGAAATCCCGCATCACGCTAATTTTCTGGATCTGTAAGAAAAACATAAAACTCATCATGAGCTAAATAGCCCAGTAAGCAGTGTATATCTTTGATTGAATAAATCAGGCAATTATTTCTATACATATCGATTTACTGATATAACAAAGTCAATATGTAATTTCATGAAATCATAGTCATACTATTAATCATATATGAAAGTCAATTCATCGTAATTTCCAATTATGCTTTTCATCTTAAATTCATCAATTTCTTAAGTTCTTCTTACCAATTATGACTATGACCACATTATCCCTGTGGTAGGGTCATAATACCGCGTATCTGCTTACGGTGAGCTGCGAATCATCTGGTAGCTAAGTCCTTTGGAACCGTTGATCTCGCTGGCGGTTTGTCGCTGGTCTCTCTAACGACATGTCGCTGGTCTCGCTGGCGACATAAACCCTCAGGACAGTCAATTGTCAACGTATATGCCCCCATTGGCGGGGTCCTCAACACAGTCAGGTTGTCAATTTCATATTGTCTTCCAATTCATATATTATTTTCAAGAATAATAAAATTAAATGATATTCGAGTCAAATTAATTATAACATTTTTTGAGATCATATATCATCATAATAATTGCTCAACAAATAACTTCAATCATAAATAATTTTCTACAATTAACTTTAATCATAAATAATTTTCAACAATTATTTCAATAAATAATTTCAATCGCAAGCATGCATAAATTTATTTAATTCATAATTTACCAGATAAATTCAGTAAAAGTAAACACTACTTACCTTAAAAAAAAATCCAACTAAAAATTCTAGGAATCTCGAAAATCCTTCTCTGAACCTGATACGTCAAATATCATATTTTTAATCAAAAATTTATCGAATTAAAAATAACTAAATTGTTAAAATCTAATGTCCCCACGAGGATCAACTTGACGACAGCATCCAGGATTTTTGGACTAATCCATGGATACCCTAATTTTTTTTATTGCTAATTTTTTTTTTAAAATTAATTAATTCTATAAATCCTAAAATCTAAAAAGAGAGAGAAAGAGAGAGAGAGAGAGAGAGCAAAGAGAGTTTCTCTCTCCGCCCCTTTTTTTTTTCTTCTTTTTCTTTTCCTTTTCTTCTTTTTTTCTTCTTTTTCTTTTTCTTTTCTTCTTTTTCTTCTTCTTCTTCTCGGCCCTTCCCGCACCGGAACAGAGGACCGGCGTGGTCCTTCATTGGTCGGCCGTTCAGGTCGCGGCTGCCGTGGCGGAGGCCGGCGGCAGAGGAAGGCTGGTCCCCCGGTTATGGAGGAGCATGGCCGACGGTCGATTACGATCGCCGGCGCTGGAAAATTCAAGGAAAAAGAGGCCCAAAAATAGAGTCTCTTTTCTGATCGAAAATCGACGATACTCGTCACCGGCAGCCTCAAGCAAAAATACAGAAAGAAAGGGAAGGAAAAGAGGAAAGAAGGGAAGGCTCACCCCGGCCTCCGGTGATCTCACCGGCGAGAAATCACGGTGAGAAATCCAACAATGTCCGCGGCTCCGATTGAGAAAAACGGGGAGAAAGAGAGAGGGAGGATGTCGATGGTCGGTTCTAAGGAGAGGGAAGACCTTCTTATAGAGGGTCCTAGGATTTCGAGAGGTCCTAGGACTCCCAATATGCTTGGGTCTCGCCGGAGAAGAAGACTCCTATCGGGAGTCTTCTTCCCGATTTTTACTCTATTTTTTTTTTTTTGGGCTTGGATCCTGATGTCGTGGGTTTGGGCTTGGGCTATAACATATATAATTTCTAAATGCTCCTGATCATAGTATCATCATGAGGATGGTGATCGATCTGGATAGTCCGACACATAGATCGCTTCCTTCGGGATGGATGAGTCTCTGATCTACAATGTAAAGACACTGAGCGACGAGTATGGATTATTGTTAGAGAACAACTAGTACTGAATGTGACCATACGAGAGATCACTTAAATTTTTAATCGATCATCAGTGTTTGTCTCGATACTGTAGTTGTGTGAATGATCTTTTGACCTGCAATGGTACAACTGCTCGTAATGAGACTACTGGAGTTTGACTGACACATAAACATGGTCTCAATAAGTCCTTGTAGTGGATGTTGGTGACAGTTGGTCCACTGTAGAAATAAGGTACGCATCTAGATAGAATCTATCGATCTTGATAGAAAAGAATAGTACTATGGGATTTGAGAGGCTGTCTGAGAGTTTGTTGCTACAGTAGTGTGATCAATGAAAAAGAGTTTTCATAAGGATTGTAATTAGACTTGAGCTGATCAAATCTATCATATGACTGATGATGAGATTTTGATGATTTATCCATGACCTACCATCTAATCAGGACTCACGATAAAGGGACTGAATCACATGTGAACTATACTTTAGAGTTCTTTTTTGGTTCTACTAGATTATCACTACATACTGCTAAGTGTCACTGGTGGATGGTAAGAGCTCATTAGGGTTGCTTAAGATTGACAATCCTTGATGAGTTAGAGTGAAACTGTTTCGATCCATTGAAAAACGTTTTAATAATATTATGATGAAGATAATTGTATATCTCACTACCAGATAGAATTGAACTTATAGAGTAATATAATAAAGGAATTAGATCTCGAATAAGCAATTAGGCTTATGAAGTCTCAATTGGATTTAAAGAAACTCTATTAGGTTCAGGATAATCTTGCTAGCACATGGTTGAACCCAATTTTTTCTTTGCATTTGAATTTTTTATTTTATAAAATTAATTTAAATTTAATTATCAATAATAATCTAAATGAATTAAATTTATTAGGCTCCAATTGTTGGGTGCCTAGGATTTTGGATCAAGTGAATTGAGGATTCAAACCCTTAATCAATTTTCTTGATAGTTTTGATTGGGTACCACTTGATTTGATCAAGTTGGACGTGCCCACCCATTAGAAGGCATGTTGGACCAGCATGGGGTGGCCCCTAGGCTCCATGTGGCATGTGTATTTGTGGGTTCAAGAGCTCCAATAGTTGGTGCCAAAAGGATCTCCTAAAGGAGATCAAATAACTAAAGGAATAAGGATTCCTAATGCAAGTAGGATTGGTATTAAGTGGTTGTTTGATTTTGAATAGGATTCAAACTTTATGCCTATGTAAAGGGCCCTTCCTTAAGGCTCCTAAGTACTGAATTCCAGCACCCCATGCCTTCCTTAGAAGGTCCCCACATCCCCTCTCTCTTCTCCCTCTCTTCTCCTTTGACGATCCAACACCCAAGGAGATTGGGCATCCCACTTCTCCATGCCCAAAAGGTGTTTGGGTGCTCCTTTGCTTACTGGTTTTCAGATCTTGATTGCTTCATAATCAAAGAAAAAAAAACAAGAAAAGAAGAAGATTAAGGAAAGGATCAAAGAATTGATTGTGATCCAGACTTCGTTCAGATTTGCAGGCTGATTTTTCTTAGAAAAGAAAATCAATATCAAAGAGAGCTGTTTCAGGCTAATCCTGAGTGGATACCTGTAGAGGTCGGGCACTTGCGTAGCTACAAAAGAACTTACTCTCTTCTAGATCTAGATTTGAAGAAGGATTTGTGAAACAGGTATATGATCAGATCACATATTTAATTTCAGTATAAAATTCAACATGTATTCAATTTCAGCATATGAAGTAGATTCTAGTATTCTATATTTTATGCATGCATGATGTAGATTAAAAAGGTATTTCAATCTTTTATTTCTCTATGTTGTTTAGAAATTTTTTTTTTGAAACATACATGCATGCTCCGACATCAAATTCCAACATAAGATTCTCTTGTTTTGTTCTTCTCATAAAAGTCTAGAGTTAAAACCCTAAAACCCCACCCTAGAACTCACACCCAAAGAGGAAGGAATTTTTCTTTTTATCACCAAACCAATTTGAATTCACAATACAACCACTTGATCTTTATCCAAGAGGGGCAACAGAAGGGCTAAGACATGAGACATTTCTTATGCAATTCTTTTCTTAATTGTCATATAAAAAATCAGCCTTCTCAAGGTGTTGGCGACAAGGGATAGGATAAGGATAAGATCAAGGTAGTTTTAACTTAAATTCAAACCACTTGAATTCAAACACTAACCAAACTCATCCTAATCTAAAGGGAATCAGAGAGTGGGTGACAAACCTCTTCTAGGCATAAGAAACATTCATGTGGAAATATTTGTTGCGTGAAGAAAAGAAGGGTGCAGATAAAGGGTGGCGTTAGGGAGAAGTCCAACTAGATTGGACTTTTAGGTTCTATCATATTTGGTCCCAAACCAAGTCTCATTTGGTTAGACCCAATAAAATAAATGAAACCCAATCCAATTAAACTTTTATATCTTTAACCAAATTCTAATCCAATTAAGAATTGATTGAACTAAAATTTTGATCAAATCAGAAACTAATCTCCCTTGGCGATTAGGCCATCTCATAACCTAATTGGGTCAAACCTAATTGAATCTAATTCAATTAGACTTAATCCAAACCTCGATGCTCTATCAAATTGAGCTAATTAATAATCTAATTACTAATCAATCTTTCTATCAGTGAATTAATTCATTGTAACTTTTACATAAGATTAATCATCAATCGAATTGACGGTTATACCTTGAAATGATTCTCAATCATCGATCATCCCCATGATCAGTCAGAAATTTTTTTTGAGTGTGACCCCATAGGTTCGAACTTAAATCGATAGCACAAGAATAATTTTTTTGTACCAATCAAAGTGACCATCTAGCAATGGTACCCAACATTCAGATAGCTTGAAAGAATGCTAAGCAACATTCAAGAACCAATTGGCATATGGTTACCGTATAATTCATCTCTTTAACCCTAATGCTAAAGGTGACCTAAGATTTAACTGTTAACTCAGAAAAGATCATTCATATTATATTTTAACTTTTTAAATCCATCATATAGATTATTTCGATTGAGGTTTTACTGAATTGAAATACAACGATGCATTAACTCTGATTTACTCGGAGGGGTCAATTCTATTTTGATTCACACATCGACTTCGCAAGTACTTGACTGTGCTCAAAAATCTTTCATTACTGAATTAAAAATTTAGATAGTCAGGCACTAAAGTACAGTGAGTTGCTTGTAAATCACCATAGTGATCTCAAGTCGGAAGGACACTTATATCCATATCTTTAGCGAGCTACTTTTGATAGCAGAGTGTTCCGTAGTAGGTCATGTTCAGTGAGATGTATACTTATGTCTCACTTGCATACCATGTCAGTATCTCCATACTCCTTGGTTAAGAGAATAACCAACGTCTATGGCACATAATGACCTACACTTGATATAGATATCATCATAATAATGGTATATTATTTGATCGTGAACAAAGTTTAAGGACTAAATGATATATCCTTCCTAAAGACTTTATCACAAACACAGGAGTTCAAAGAAGATGTACACTAAGTGATGAAAAAATTAAATAATATTTATTATTTAATAATTTATATATAATTACAACAATGAGTTCAACCATCAACAGGCTGACGATTGACTTTGGGACATAATTCTTAATATTGATCCCAGGCCTTAGCATTGCCAAAGAGCTCAAGATAAAAGACTTAAGGGTTTTGACCGACTCATGGCTTGTTGTCAAATAAATTCAAGGAGAATTAAGGCCTGAGGATTGAAGATGACTCGATATTTGCAGAAGCTTAAGGAACCGTCAATGACTTTTCGAAATCTTAAGGTGCAATAGATATCAAAATCAGAGAATGCATGAGCAGATGCATTGTCTCATCTTGCCACCTTGAGATACCTCTATCTGAATAAATGAGCCTTCATCGAACATCTACAAAAGTCAAATATCGAAGAAGAATCAACCATTCTGCATGTCAGCCACGAACCGAGCTAGATGGATCCTTTGATCAGCTACCTCCTCAGTGGCATTTTGTCGATCAGCCCTATTGAGGCTTGGAGGATCAAGGGTCAAGCCTCCAAGTATGTTTGCTTAGAAGAAAGACTTTACAAAAAGTTATTCTTGCTACCTCTACTTCGGTATCTATGGCCAACTAAGGTAGATTATGCACTTCAGAAAGTCCATGAAAGGATCTGTGCAACCATTTGTAGGATAAGTGATTGACCTACAAAGTAATCCACTAAGGATATTATTGGCCGACCCTACAACAGGATATATTCGACCTTGTCAAAAAATGGAAATAGTGCCAGAAGTACACCAACCTCCAACAAAAGCTGGTGATTAAGCTCGCACCAATAATTGCCCCATGGCCCTTCACCATGTGGAGAATTGACATCCTTAGACCATTCCCGCTGGTGACTCATCATAAAATTTTTTTATCATCGTGATTGATTATTTCACCAATAGGTAGAAGCCAAGCCCCTACTGAAGAGAGGTGATTCAACTTCACCTTCAGTGCTAGAGTAGCAATCTCTAATGAGATCGGAATGCTGATGACCAAGGTGGAGCACTATGATCAGCAAGAGAATTCGAGTTAACTCTGAATAAACTTGGACTTGCTAGAAGAAACCATGGAGTGAGCTCAGGTTATGATGGTGTCATACCAGCAATGAGTGGCCCGCTACTATAATGCATAGGTCAGATTGAAAATATTCTAATCAAGAGACCTCATGCTCCATCGAGTTGTGTTTAAACCAATAGAGCAAGGCAAATTAGCTCGAACGGGGAGGGGCTCTATAGAATTACTAAGTCATCAAGGCTAGGCATATAAAATTGAAAGCCTCAATGTAACTCCTACTCCTTGGACATGGAACACTAAGAATTTGAGAATGTACTAGTAAGTTATCTTTTTGTTGATTATATCAATAGAAATATTTTCTTTGAGCTTTGATGTAGGTTTTTTTTTTAAAGTGACTAAGTGAAACACTCGACTGATGTCGGCAATAGCCAATCATAAATAAAGTCATTGAAAATAATCAAAGACATCACATGAATATATTCCAAACAACCGAGTCAAGCCTTGGTCCTCAGAGAAGGATAATCGGATATAATCTAATTTAAGATATCCAGACCTCGATCTAGATCCCGATGACTAGGTCGGAATGTGCTGACATCATGGAGATATCTTGGCTATAGCCAAGACCACCAAATCAATGATCGATAAAGTACCAATCATAAGAAAATATCCTGACTCAAGTTAGAACTTTTATAAAGAGCCTCGTCGGAATCTTTCTGACCATATCATCTGTGGTTGGATGAAGATGATGATAATGACTTGATAAAATTACTGCCATAAATAGACTTCATATAGACTTCAAACAAAAAGCCTCATCAGGATCTTCTCGACCATAGCATGACTGGTCAGGTGAAGACAACGATAATGACTTGGTAAAATTACTATTATAAATTAACTTCATATCAACTTTTGATGAAACATCATTCGGATCTTCTCAACCACAATAATGGTTGGTCAAAAAAAGGTAAGGACATTCACTCGGCAAAATTTGTTGCCAAGGATCAACTTCAGACCAACTTTGGATATTGTGACTTCAAATACTATAGCTTTAGACTCAAGTCCAAACTGATAAACACTTAAATTAAGTCACTAGAGGCACTTAATTATATTTAATTATTTCTTATTTATTAAAAATTTGATGCTCTCTAGTCTATTTTGCAGGTAATTAAAAGATTGGGCTCATACAAGCAGAATGGACTCAAATTGGCTCAGATTCTAGTGAACCAGGCAACTAGCTCAAAGGCTAATCCAATTCTAGTGTGAACGCAACTTACTCATGAAGGGATCAGATGCCAGCTCTCAAGATTCAAGGGTCCAGATTAGAAGATATCCTTTCACATGGAACTTATTATGAACATGACTTAAAAATCAAGGCTAACAGGGTCGCCTCTCCTCCTGCCGACGGCCGCCCCATGCTGGTTGCACCGCCGGCTTGCCAGCCAACAGGGGATTGTGAGATCCCTTGTTTCGACCCAAAGGAAGCCCGGGAAGAAGAAAAGAAAGAGAAGAAGAAGAAGGAAAAGAAAAGAAAAAGAAAAGAAAAAGAAAAAAAGAAAAAAAGGGAAAAAAAGAAGAAAAATAAAATAATAATAATATAATAATAATAAATAGGATTTTTCTCTTCTATCTTTCATGAAGAAAAAGAAAGAAAAAAAGAAAGAAAGAAAAGAAGAAAAAAAATTAATTAATAAATAATGATATAAATAATAAAATATAAGAAAGAGAGTTTCTCTCTCTTCCTTTTCTCCCTTCAGCCTGAACTAGTATATTCTCTCTCTAAAATTGGACTTTCTCTCTCTACTTTTTTTCTCTAGGTTATTTCTCTCTCTTAAGATTTTTTAAAATTTTAAGAAGAATGATGATGAATTTAAATAATCTCAGTGATGGGTTTTTTGGATCTGCAATCGTCGGACAGTACACCGGCACCCACTTTAATCAAATTAGATATTTTTAGATTTTAATTTTTATAATTTTATTAAATTATCCATATGATAATTTCAGCATGATTTGATCTGATCGATCGAATTTGTTGAATCATATCATCCAAGGAGTCCAAGATGAATTTTCTCTCTCTAAATTTTTTTCTCTTTAGAATATTCTCTCTCTAAAGCTATTTTTTTCTCGATCAATTTCTCTCTCTTGATCAATTTATCAATGAGAAAATTTTTTTAATATTTCTGATCTGATGAAGAATCTTGATCCATGATTGTTGGATAGAGTATTAGCACCCACCTTGATCAGACCATGAATCTTTAGATTTGATCATCCATGATCCCGATCTAGTCATGACTTGATTTGATCATGTTAATTTCATCAATCGAGATATTGGACCAATCGTAATGTTGGATTGTGTCACCTGATCAATTCGAATTGTACCTCATGAATTCTCTCTCCTCTAATTGTCTCTCTACTTGATTTTATGAAATCGATGAAGAAATCTCAGTCCTATCACTTTGAATCCGATTTGATCTGATAGTCAAACTTTGGATCATTTAGGTCCTAATTAGATTTTGATTAGATGAAATTAGATGATCGGACCTAATCTAAATCGTTAAAATATGGTATTCGTATTCTTTCTAATTATTGAACTTGATTCTGTATAGGATTGTGGATGTTTGATCATGAGATATCGCGATATGATCTACGAACAAAATTTTTGAAAGAAAATTTATAGAATTATATGGATTTATTAGAATGCGTTCGAGGTAAGTAATATTTTACTTTTTCTAGATTTATCGATAAATTATAATATATTTTTTTGACATAATTTGTGAAACAATGCATGAATTGGATGAATGGTATTTTGTTATGAAAATATCTTATTTGAAATGTTATGATGAAGCATGATTGAACATATTGATTCCATGATGCATTATATTGATTGATTTCGATACTACATGATTATATATTTTATTATCGAAATTAGAATATGAAACATGATTTATGAAGAATTCTGATATAAGAACAAAATGAATTGACAACCTGACTATATAAAGGACCCCGCCAATGGGGGCATATACGTTGGCAATTGATTTATCTTGAGGATTTACGTCGTCAGAGAGACCAGCGACAAACCGCCAGAGAGACCAGCGATTCTGAAGGACTTTACTGTCAGATGATTCGCAGCTCACCGCAAGAAGATACACGATATTATGACCCTACCACAGAAAAAATATGGTCATAGCTCATGGTTGACGAAAAAAATTTAAGAATAAAAGAAATTGAAATCTCAAAAAAAATTTGAATTTTCGAAAAAAAAATAAATTTGGCGTGAATTATGTTGCATAATTGAAATTGATTTTGAATTGATGAATTCTATATGCTTATTTTCTATAAATGATTATTTACTTAAATATCTGATGAAATCTGTTGAAAAATGATCATTGCTTATTGGGTTGTCTAGCTCATTACCTCATATTTTACTATTTTTATAGATGTTGAAGAATTAAGATGATACAAGATATGAATGGAACAGTGATCAGAAACAGAATCTCCATACTTTTATTTTAAATTGAAAGTCTTATTGAATTTGATGTAAGATCTATGAATCATTATTGAATTTATTGAGATACTAAAAAAAAATTTAGATCGTTATATTTTGGATTTAAATTATTGACTAATTATTCTGCTGTTATTTTAAGATAACATGATAAGATGCCTTGAATGCTTATGGGAAGAGTTTTTCATGAGTATGCGGTGGTTGCCATGACCCTCGATTCACAATCTCGGGTCGGGGGCATGACACATATGATCGGAGAGATACTTCTTTGTGTGTGACCTCAAAGATTTGAATCTAAATCGATAGCACAAGAATAAATTTTTGTACCAATCGAAGTGACCATCTAGCAATGGTATCCGATATCTGGATAGATCGAATGTGTGTGAAGCAACATTCAAGAACCTAATAGACTATGGTTACTGTATAATTCATCTCTTTGACCCTTGATGCTCAGGATGACATTAGAGTTAACTGTCAACTCTTGATCAGTGCATCCTAATTGTGTCTCAATCTAATTAATCCTACAACTCCTCACAAGGATTATCCTGACCAAGGTTTTACTAAATTGAAAATATATTTAAGCATACTCTCCAATGTCTTGGAGTGCTCAATCCCATCTTGACTCACACACTGACTTTACAAGTACTTGATTGTGCCCAGAAACTTTCTGATCCTAAATTAAAAATTCAGATAGTCTGACACCAAAGTACAGAGAGTTGCTTGCAAGTCACCATGGTGATCTTAGATCGGAGGGACACTTATATCCATATCCCTTAGGAGTAACTCTTAACAGTAGAGTACTCTTGAGTTAATCACGTTTAGTGAGATATACTCCTATGTCTCACTTGCATGTCATGCTAGTGTCTCTACACTCTTTGGTTAAGAGGATAACCAACATACATGGTATACAATGACCTACACTTAATATAACTATCGTCCTAATAATAGTATATCATTTGATCGTGAGCTAATTTTAAGGACTAAACGATATATCTTTCTATATCGATTCAATTAGTCCTAAGGACTTCATTACAATATTGAAGTTCATAGAAGATGTACACAAAGTAATGAAGAAATCTAAATAATAATTTATTAATAATTAACAATTCATATATAATTTATAAAAATAAGCTCAACCGTTGACAGGCTGACGATTGATTTTGAAACATATTTTTCAACAACTCCCACTTAGACTAAAGCCAATCAGTACAGTATTGTATATCTATCTTCGATTTATGATCTTTGAACTCTTTGATGCCAAAGGTTTTAATAAATAGATCAATCAGATTCTCTTTTTCGTCGACCTTCTGAAGCTTAACGTCACCTCGATCCATCATTTTTCAGACAAGATGGTAGCGACACAGAATATGCTTCGTATGCTGATGGACCTTTGATTTCTTCGCTTGAGCAATGGCTCCAATGCTGTCGCAGTAGAGCAAAATTGGACCATCAATGGAGGGTGCTACTCCAAGCTCGTTGATGAATTTTTTCAGCCACAATTTTTTTGGCAACATCAGATGCTACAATATACTCCACCTCACAAATTGAGTCAGCCATAGTGTGCTGCTTGAAACTTTTTCAGTAGGCAGCACCACCATTTAGGGTAAAAATATATCCTGACACACTCTTACTATCATTATGATCTAACTGAAAATTGAAATCAGTATATCCTACTAGTTTCAAGTTAGATTCTCCATAAATGAGTCATTGGTCCTTAATAGTTCTTAAATACTTAAGAATAATTTTTGCAACCTTCCAATGGTTGTTGCCCGGATTAGATTAATATCTACTCACTACTCCTAGTGAGTATATCACATTCGGCTTCGTACATGTCATGGCATATATTATAGAACCCATTGCCAAAGCATATGGGATTCTACTTATATACTCTCTCTCTTGAGGGATTGTCGGACAATCCTTCCTCAAGAGAGAAATTTCATAATCTATAAAAAAATAGTCTTTCTTAAAATTCTCCATGCTAAACCATTTCAGCACGGTGTCTATGTACGTGGACTGAGTGAGCTTAAGCAGCCTCTTAGATCTATCTCTATAGATCTTCATCTCTAGGATGTAGATTGCTTTTCCTAGATCTTTTATGGAGAACTGTGATGATAGCCATACTTTTATTTCCTATAATACAGGGACATCATTTCCAATTAAGAGAATATCATTCACATATAAAATAAGAAATACGATAATGGAATTATTAGCCCACTTATATATGCAGGGTTCCTCTCCATTCTTAATGAAGACATACATTTTCATTGTTTTATCAAAATGCATATTATAGCTTCGAGATGCTTACTTCAATCCATAAATGGATCTTTGAAGCTTGTACACCTTAGACTCATCTTTGGATATGAACCCTTCAAGTTGTATTATATACTCCTCTTCATCCAGGTCTCTATTTAAGAAAGCTATTTTTACATCCATTTGTCAGATTTTATAGTCCAGGTATGCTGCTATCGCAAGCATAATTTGAATGAACTTGAGCATTGCCACAAGAGAAAATATCTCATCATAGTCAATATCATAATGTTGACGATACCCCTTGACAATCAGATGGGCTTTATAGATCTCCACCTTCCCATATGCATCCCTTTTCCTTTTGAAGACCCACTTACACCCAGTGGATTTTACCCCTTCAGGTGGATCAACAAGTGTTCATACACCATTGACCTTCATGGACTCCATTTTGGATTTCATGGCTTCAAGCCATTTTTCAGAGTCAGATCTCTGTATTGGATCTATATAGGTGATCAGATCCTTATCGTTCTCATCAAGTTCAACAGGATCACCATCCCAGACCAAGAAACCATAGTATCTGTCTAACTGACATGGTACTCTATCGGATCGCATTAAGGTTGGTTCTACATTGGGCTCTAGATTTGATCTAATCAAATCCAATTCAGATTCAGTCACTGGTGTCGGTTCTTCTACCTGTCGAACTTCACTAAGCTCGATATTTGAGGTACTGGTTTCTTCACTAAGGAACTTCTTTTCTATAAAATATACTTTATTGCTGATGAATATATTTTGTTCATCAGTCTGATAGAAGAAATATCCCTTAGTCTCTTTCAGATATCCTATAAATAAATATTTGTCAGACTTAGGTCCGAAGTTGTCTGTTTTCAAATGCTTGACATATATGGGACATCTCCAGACCCTAAGGTGTGAGAGTACTGGCTTACGTTCTATCCATATCTCATGTTAAATTTTACTTATAGATTTGCTAGGAACCTTATTAAATTCTAATGCATATCCCCAAAAGGAGATCAGTAGACTCGCAAAACCCATCATAAATCAAACCATGTCCAACAAGGTTCAATTCCTCCTTTCAGATACCCTATTATGTTGTGGTGTCCTAAGAGGGATCCATTAAGAGAGAATCTCATTCTCCTCAAGATATATCAAAAATTCATCAGTAAAGTAGTCTCCTCCTTGATCTGATCGAAGAGTTTTAGTACTCTTATCGATTTATTTTTTATCTCATTACAGAATCGTTTGAACATTTTAAATGATTCAGATTTATGCTTCATAAGGTAAATATACCCATATCTAGATAGATCATCTATGAATGTAATGAAGTAATAATATCTAGCTCTAGCACTTGTATTCATAGGTTCACATACATCAGTATGTATCAGACCTAATTGTTCACTGGCTCGCTCACCTTTTTCAGTAAAAGGTGATTTAGTTATCTTTTCAAGAAGATAAGACTCACAGATTGGTAGTGATTCACAATCACTGACTTTGAGGGTTTTCTCTTCTGTCAGTCTATTTATTCTGTTCTTGTTAATATAAACTAACCTATAGTGCCAAAGATAGAAATCGGATACATCTTCTACTCTAGGGCATTTTTCAGATGTGTATACTATATTAACAGGCTACAATAATATGTAAATTTCATTGTTCAATTATTCATTCATAATAGTAATACCATTCAAAATGATATTACAAAGATTTTTTTTTATTAATATTTCATAACTATTTTTGACCAAAAGGCCTACAGAAATAATATTCAATAAAAAATTAAGACAGAAGTGACACTTCACTGAGAGCAACTACATTAGATTTGAATACAAGTTTGACAATCTTTATAGCTAGAACTGGAACTGATCTTCCATTTTCAATATTAAGGAATCTCTCATCTTCTTCAAATATTCTATTGACCTGCAGACCCTGCAACAAATTACATATGTCAATAGGACTTTCGGTATCTAATATCCAGATAGTAGAATCACAAATAGAGAAGTTGCAAGGAGTTATCATATAAATATCTTGCCCAACAATAGCTTGCTTCTTCTTCTTATTCGGCCTATTTGGATCCAAAGAGATAATGTACTGAGGATATTTCCTCTTCTAGTATCCCTGCTTCTTGCAATAGAAGCACTCTACTTGACTTTGATCGACTTTGAGCTTCTTGGTCTGACTAGGCTGAGATGTCCCAGTACTACGCACCTTCTTCTTCTTCTTCTTCTTCTCTTTTTTAAAGGATCGACAATCAGAAGAAGACCCTCCCACCAAGTTTACCGACTCTTTTTAGAGCTGGTGATCCTTCTTAAAGTTTTACAGCAGCCCCAGCAAGCTGTAATAGTTAACTGCAGGCTTTATCATTCTGAAATGAGTAAAGAATGGGAGATACGATTTAGATAAAGAGTTCAAGATTGCATCTTTCCCAAGCTGCTCATGCAAAAAAAAATTAAGCTTGCTCAAGCATTCAATTAACTCGATCATGTACAATACATGATCAATAACTGATGCCCCTTCCCTCATCTGGGCATTGAAGATAGTACAATTGGTCTTGTGCCTTTCAACGTCGTCAGGAGTGCCAAAAGACTCATTTAATATTTGAAGCATGTTCTCTGGCTGAGCATTCTCGAACCTGTGACTGAACTCATCACTTATCACTACCAACATGATGCAGTGCATAGTGGTTTAGTCACTGAGCCACTTCTGATAAGTATCTTGGACCACACCATGAGCATTTGGAGCTGGCTCCTTAGGTACTGAATTTGTCAGAATGTACAAGATCTGCTCGTGCTCTAGGACAATCTTTAATTTTTGATACTAGCTATGTTGAGTTTCGATTATGCAGTGGCATGAGAATTTTAAAAAATTTTAAAACATGCATATCGAAAGCATTAATAATTAAAACTATCAAAGCGAAACTCAAACCCTAGAATCACCTTGTAGATTTTGAACAAAACAAAAACAAGCATACAAAGAGATAGAAATTTATACTTTCTCTAACAAGTAGTATGGCAAGAAAGTGATCTCCATGAAACTTCAAAATAGAAGTCCTCCAATGGTGATTCACATAGAAGTTGGCAAAGATCCTTTCTAACTGGTGCGCTACCGCAGTCTTTTCTTCACAAGAACACTACCAACTTCAAACTTGAAGAACGATCACACCAATGCTCAGTTGCCTTCAATTTTACCACTAGGATCACACCAAGAGAATTCTCTCTAGAAATCTCACAATTTATGATTTGATTTTGTGCTCCAACACATGAAAAAAATTAAACCCTAGGACAAGGTAGCAACACTTCCTATTTTTTTCACCACCCTTCTTACTATTTTTCCTCTCAATTTTTTTCTTATCTTTTTCTCAGATTTTTTTTAGATTTTTTATATCTTATCACACATCAAATACCTTTGATTTTCAACCAAAATCTAGCACCCAACCTATATGGGATGCCCCATATAAATAGGTTAGGAAGAGACGTGAAGAAGCACCAAGGGGCACCAACCCTTGGCGCTCCATATCTTCACCCAAAGAATTAATTCTTCATAGCTTTAAGTGGTGTAGAAGACCCTTCACACAAAAGGACTCCTCTTCTTTTACACCCCATAAATCCCATCTTAAAATCTGGTATGTGATAATTAACAAAAAATAGAAAATCGATGAGATGGATAAGAGTCTTCATGAAGAAGGACTCTTCCACTTCTCAATGCAATAAAGGGTGGGCGGCAATTTATTTTTGGCATGGAACCTTGATGGCATGGAAGTCTCCTTTCATACTTGAAATACTTCCAAGTTAGATAAGAGTCCAATTAAAATAGACCTAATCCAATTATGTCAAAGGCAACAGGTTCAGTTTAGCTCAAACACTTTGAATTTAATCTAATTAGGAACTTGGATTAACACAATGTGCTAGCATATCAAATTAACCCCCTAAGATTTATATTAAATCCTAATTAATCAAGATCAAATCTCAAAGTATGTGATCCATTGAGTTTCAAATCTAGCCAGCAGTGGACACAGACTCTTGACCTAATCCTAATCCGATCAGATTTGATCAGTTCAAGAGTCCCAATCAACTAAAACTCTTTCTAATTAATTTTTGAATTAAACTTTTTTAATTTTAATGAGTCTACAAGTCCAGATTAACGTCTAACAACATATCATGACAACTCAAAAGAAAAAAAATTTGATGAAGAGTTACCATAATATCCTTCAGTGGCAAGTTATTGTGTAATTCAATCCTTCAGTCAAACAACATTCCAAATGAGCTGTGGGTATGAAATTATGTTAAATTCAATTTCTTATCTATATGTATCTTGATCAAAAGGTGATGATTCAATTGATGATATATTAAAATTTTTTTTCTAATTATCATCTTGCTTTGGCCAAAAATTTTCAGAATCATCGACCTATGAGATCAAATAGGATTCGCTTCCCTTATTAGAAGTGATTGATCCCTTATCGATCACTTATAACCTTCATGCATACTTCACCATATCCAAACATCCCACATAAGGATCAAGATCAAGTTAGGAAGTGAACCAAGATATTGATTCATGTACATAAGGTACCATGACGATCTCAGGTCAAAAGATCACTTACACAACTCCCACTAGAGAACAATCAGCTGACATGTAAATAAGATTCCATCAGATGTTCCTTCATAGATCTATTCAGTGAACTCATTCTCTAATGAGCATCTACATCTTTGAATTAGTATCACCACACAAGTGATTATGAGATCAACTATCCTCATCATTGAGCATACATAAGACATGCCAACCTTACCGATATCATTGATCTCCAACTCAATGAATCAATGATTGAAAATATTTAGGTCATGGCTATTAAGGATTTAGGTTTCACTGGTGTGATCTCATCACGTCCTAAAATCATTATCCAGATCTATGAGGTTCATTATATTCTTAAATAATAATAATAAGATACAGCATATAATGAATCAAGAAGCCTCTTTTATTAAATAACAATATCAATTACATGAGTTTGGAAGATAAATTACAGAAAATATCTGATCGCATCCCATATGTGATTGGCTTGTAGGATATTATTCTTTCAATCTTCCACTTGCACTAAAATCAATCGCCTTTATACTTGATGCCCATACAATTAAGATGGCGGTCAAATTCTGTAATGACAAGGTCTTAGTGAATGGGTCCGCTATATTGTTCTTGGTATCAACTCGCTCCATGATCACATCGCATCTTTCGACTATCTTTCAAATGAGTGGAACCATCTTAGGATGTGCTTGGATTTATGATGAGATCTCGGTTCTTTGGCTTGTGCAACTGCCCCAATATTATCACAATAAAGAGAAACTGATTGTTCAATCTTGGAGCCACATCCAATTCTGAGATAAATTTCTTCATCCAAACGGCCTCCTTAGCAGCCTCATTAGCAATAATGTACTTAACCTTAGTGACGAGTCAACAATATTTTGCTGTTTGGAACTCTTCTAACTTACTGCTCCACCATACAGGTGAACACATATCCAGATATGGATTTACAATCATCCTGATTAGATTGAAAATTAGAGTTAGTATAACCTTCTTATTTTAAATCAGATCCACCATACATGAGAAAAATATCTCTAGTGCTTCTCAAGTACTTGAGTATATCTTTCACATTTTTTCAATGATCCTCTCTGAAATCAGTCTGAAATCTGCTTACAATGCCCAAGGCATAAGCCACATCAGCCTGATATACAGCATAGCATACATTATTTATCTTACGGCTGAAGCATAAGGAATAGAACTCATTCTATTTCTCTCTTCAGGTGTCTTAGGAGACATCTTCTTAAAGAGTTGTATGCCATGACCCATGGACAAGTAACATCTTTTACTTCCTCTATATTGAACCTCTTCAATACAAAGTCTATGTACCTAGATTGGGACAAGCCAAGCATCCTTTTTGATCTATCTCTATAGATTTTTATACCAAGTATATAGGATGCTTCACTCAAGTCTTTCATGAAAAATTTTTGTGATAGCCATATCTTGATCGATTGCAACATAGGGATATCATTCTCAATGAGCGGTATGTCATCCACATATAAAATCAAGAAGACAACAATACTCTTACTAGTCTTCTTATACATACAAAGTTCATCCATATTTTTGAAAAAGCCAAACGATTTGACTGTCTCATCAAAATAGATATTTTTTTTCCTCGATGCTTGCTTTAATCCATAAATGGATCTATTTAGTTTGCATACTTGATTTGCTCTCCCACTAGAGATAAATTTCTCTGACTGAGTCGTATAGACTTCTTTCTCAAAGTCTTCACTGAGGAAGACAGTCTTGACATCCATTTGTCAGATCTCATAGTCATGGTATACATCAATAGTAAGTATAATCCGAATAGACTTGAGTATGACTACAGATAAAAAGGTTTATTCATAATCAACACTTTATTTTTGTTTGAAACTTTTTGTCACCAGTCTGACCTTATAGGTCTTTACCTGGCCATCTGCTCCAATCTTCTTCTTGAAGACCTATTTGTAGCCTATTGGGGTCACACCCTCAGGCGCATCAACCAAAGTTCAAACTTGGTTGTATACATAGAGTCTATTTCGAATTTCATAGCATTGAGCCATTTATCAGAGTCACTCCTCATGACTGCTTCCGAATAGTTCGTGGGATCATCATTCTTAATGATATGGGATGTGTTGTCATTCTCAATGACAAATCCATACCTAAGTGGTGCATTACGCACTCTACTTGACTTTTAGAGAAGAGATGTGTGTAGTGACTGTGCCTTAATAATGGACACATCTGGATGAGAATCAGCTTGTGAATTCTGGATAGATTGTAGGTTTTGAACTTTCTCAAGTTCAACAGACCTCCCATTGTCTCCTTCTTGGATGAATTCTTTCTCCAAAAAAATGGTATTCCTACCAACAAATACCTTTTGTTAAGTAGGATGGTAGAAGTAGTATCCTATACTCTTCTTGGGATAACTCACAAACTTGTATTTTTTTGATCTAGCACTAAGCTTATGTCCATCAATATTTTTCACATAAGCAGGGCAACCCCAATCTTAAGATGTTTAAGACTGGATCTTTTTCATATCTTATATGGAGTGCTAGAGACAAACTTGGATGACATTTTGTTCAAAACATATGCTGTGGCCTTGAGAGCATATCCCCAAAAGAAGATTGGAAGCTCGTGAAATACATTATGGACCGCACCATATCTAATAAGATGTAATTCCTTCTTTCGCAATACAATTCAATTATGGAGTGTAAGGAGATATCCATTGAGAGAGTATACCATTTTGTTTTAAATGATCGAGAAACTTATTAGTCAAGTATTCTCCTCCTCGATCAGATCGAAGAGCTTTAATACTTTTACTAGTTTATTTCTCAATCATTCTTTAATACTCTTTAAACTTGTCAAAGGCTTTGGATTTGTATTTTATTAAACACACATATCCAAATCTAGACATATCATCAGTAAATGTGATGAAGTAGGTGTATTCACCTCTGGTTTGAGTTGACATTGGATCACAAACATCAGTATGTACAAGGTCCAGAATATCACTCATCCTTTTTACATGTCCAATAAATAGAGTCTTGATCATTTTACCCATGAGACAAGATTCACAAGCTCCATATAATTCCAAAATCATAAGGATTAAAGAATTTATCTTTATATAATTGTTAATTCTTGACTCATTTATATGATCAAGTCGGCAGTGCCAGAGGTATGTGACATTCACATTCTCTCTCTTTTTTCTTCATATTATCAATATGAAGTAATTATCATTAAGTGATAAGAATAGAAGATCATTTTCAACAATAGCATTTTCATAAAATTCATTAGAAAAATAGATAGAACAACCATTATTCTTAGCTTTTATTTCAAAATCTTGTTATAATAATAAGGGTACAGAAATAATATTTTAATAATTTTAAAATATAATAATAGGTCTTCAGTTCTAAAATTTTATCTGAAGGCAACTTTAGAATCTTGGTTCCATGGCTTGGACCTGAATGGACTCTCCACTAGCATCGAACAACTCAAAGTCACCTTTATTTCAGACTCTTTATTTTCTGCAGACCCTGTAAAATTTGTAAGATGTAAGTCATAGATGGAATCTAATACTCAAGAATCTGAAATTAGAGTACTTAATGATAAGTTTATTTGTTCATATACAAACCTTTAGCAATACTTGCTTCTTTATATTTCACAGTTGTAAGGTATTCCTTGCAATTTCTCTTCCAATGCCCATCCTTGCCACAGTGATAGCAATTACTTTTGGCGGAGACCTTCTTCACCTTCTTCTTGGAGATGCCAGCCTTAGGGTTCAACTTTTTTTTTGAACCTTTCTTACCTTTCTTTTTTTTGTTGATCTTATCGACAAAAAGAA
>NC_026000.2:30943581-31005039 GCF_000442705.2 Elaeis guineensis | reverse complement strand
AATTAGTGATTAAATCACTAATTAAACCTCTCATAAATGTTGAGTCCAAATTCGATGGGCAATCAGGCATCAGAGACCATCGATATGAAACCCTGATCAAAGAGTTCAAATTTCAAATTCAAAATTCGAAATTCAAAATTTTGACCCCGGTACCCAAAATGTGTGGAACTCATGATTAGAGAATCCTAATTCTCAATCATAGAGTCCCAAATAGATAAGACTCATAATCAGTCATCAGATCAGAAAGGAACCTCTAATGTGTGTGACCGCAGGTTCGAACCTATGCCGGTAGCACAGGAACCAATTTCTGTACTAATCGAAGTGACCATCTAGCAATGGTACCCGACGACCGGATAGGTCGAATAATCGCAATCGCAACATTCAGAACCTACGTGAATATGGTTACCGTATAATTCATCCCTTTTGATCCCTGTGTTTAGGATGACTCAGGGTTAAACTGTCAACCCTGATGATATCATCCGAATCGTGCTCAACTCAATTAGTCCTGTGACTCCTCACTAGGACTACCCTGGCCAAGGTTTTGCTAAATTGAAACACGACTGTACACAGCTCCTAAACTGGAGTGGTCAATCCCATCTTGACACACGCACCGACAAGTCAAGTACTTGACTACACCCAGCAACCTTCCGTCACTGAATTAGAAATTCAGGTAGTCCAGTGCCTAAGTGCAGTGAGTTGCTTGCAAGTCACCGTGGCGGTCTCAGGTCGGAGGGACATTTATACCCATATCCCATCGGAGCAAATCTTGACAGCAGAAATAGCTCCGGAGTTGGTCACGTTCAGTGCAGATGTACCATTACATCTCACCTGTATGCCATACCAGTGTCTCCACACTCTTTGGTTATGAGGACAACCAACCCATATGGCACACAACGACCTATGCTCGATAAATATTGTCGTCCTTGGTAACAACGTATCATTTGGTCGCGAACATGTTTAAGGACTAAACGACAAATCCTCCTTTGTCGAGTCTAAATAGTCCTAAGGACTTCACCACAACACAGGAGTTCATTAGAAGATGAAACATTTGTGATGAAAAAATACCAAAATAACTTTTATTTATTTAAATTCATGTACTAATATAAAAGGAGCACAACCGTCAACAGGCTGACGATTGGCTTTGGGACACTATTCCCAACAATCTCCCACTTGGCCTAAAGCCTATCGGTGCAGTATCTAATACCCATCTTCGACTTGTAGTCGTTGAACTCCTTCACCGCAATGGCTTTAGTGAATGGGTCGGCCAGGTTCTCCTTCCGTCGATCTTCTGAAGGTCGACGTCACCTCGATCCATGATCTCCCGGATGAGATGGTAGCGGCGCAGAATATGCTTCGTCCGCTGGTGTGCCTTTGGTTCCTTCGCCTGAGCAATGGCTCCAGAGCTGTCGCAGTAGAGCAGAACTGGACCAACTAGGGAGGGTGCTACTCCGAGCTCGGTGATGAATTTTCTCAGCCACACCGCTTCTTTGGCAGCATCTGATGCAGCAATATACTCCGCCTCGCATACTGAATCAGCCACAGTGTGCTGCTTGGAACTCTTCCAGCAGACAGCCCCACCATTAAGGGTAAAAATAAATCCTGACACACTCTTGCTATCATCTCGATCAGACTGGAAACTAGAGTCTGTAAACCCTATAAGTCTCAAATCCGATTCACCATATATAAGCCACTGGTCCTTAGTATTTCTTAAATACTTCAGGATGGTTTTAACAACCTTCCAGTGATTCTCTCCTGGATCAGATTGGTATCTACTCACTACCCCTAGTGAGTATGCCACATCTGGTCGTGTACATGTCATGGCGTACATGATAGATCCCACTACCGAAGCATATGGAATCCTACCCATACGCTCTCTCTCTTGAGGTGTTGTCGGACAATCCCTCTTTGAGAGAGAAATTCCATGGCCTATCGGTAGATAGCCTTTCTTGGAATTTTCCATGCTGAACCTTTTCAGCATAGTATCAATGTACGTGGACTGGGATAAGCAAAGCAACTTTTTGGATCTATCCCTATAGATCCTCATCCCTAGGATGTAGGAAGCTTCTCCCAGATCCTTCATGGAGAACTGTGACGATAGCCAAATCTTTATTCCCTGTAATGCAGGGACATCATTCCTGATTAAGAGAATGTCATCCACATACAATACAAGAAATACTACTGCTGGACCATTAGCCCACTTATAAATGCAGGGTTCTTCTCCGTTCTTAACGAAGCCATACGTTTTGATCGTCCTATCAAAACGTATGTTCCAACTCCGAGATGCCTGCTTAAGTCCATAAATGGACCTCTGTAGCTTGCACACCTTAGACTCATCTGTGGATGTGAACCCTTCAGGTTGTATCATATACACCTCTTCGTCCAGCTCTCCGTTTAGGAAAGCTGTCTTCACATCCATCTACCAGATTTCATAGTCCAGATGGGCAGCTATCGCAAGCATAATCCGAATGGATTTGAGCATTGCCACAGGAGAAAACGTCTCGTCATAGTCTATACCATAACGTTGACGATATCCCTTGGCAACCAGACGGGCTTTATAGGTCTCCACCTTTCCGTCTGCGCCCCTCTTCCTTTTGAAGACCCACTTACACCCTATGGGTTTTACTCCTTCGGTGGGTCAACCAATGTCCACACATCGTTGACCTTCATGGACTCCATTTCGGATTTCATGGCCTCTAGCCATTTCTCAGAGTCAGGTCTCTGCATTGCATCCATGTAGGTGATCGGATCCTCATCGTTTTCATCAAGTTCGATAGGATCACCATCCCGGACCAAGAAACCATAGTATCTGTCCGGTTGATGTGGTACTCTACTAGACCGCCTTAAGGGTGCATAATCAATGGGCTCCGGATCTGATCTAATCAAATTCCGGTTCAGGTTCAGTAACATGTGTCGGTTTTTCCACCTGTCGAACTTCGTCAAGTTCGACTTTAGAGGCAACAGTTCCTTCACTAAGAACTCTTTTTCTAAAAAGATTGCCTTAAGGCTGACAAACACCTTTTGCTCATCAGCAAGGTAGAAATAATACCTTTGGTCTCTTTTGGGTACCCTATAAAATTACACTTGTCAGACCTAGGTCCAAGCTTGTCTGTAATTAAATGTTTAACATAAGCCGGACACCCCCAAACCCTAAGGTGCGAGAGTACTGGCTTACGTCCTATCCATATCTCATATGGCGTTTTGGCTACAGACTTACTCGGAACTCTATTTAGAAGGTAACAAGCCGATTCGAGCGCATATCCCCAGAGGGAGATCGACAGACCAGCAAACCCCATCATGGATCGAACCATGTCTAACAGGGTCCGATTCCTCCTTTCAGACACACCATTATGCTGTGGTGTTCCAGGAGGAGTCCACTGAGAGAGAATCCATTCTCCCCTAGATACGTCAGAAACTCATTGGAAAGGTATTCACCTCCTCGATCAGATCGAAGAGAATACACTTCCCAGTTTATTTTTCTACCTCATTTCGGAATAGTTTGAACATTTCAAATGATTCCGACTTATGCTTCATTAAATAGACATACCCATACCTAGATAGGTGTCTGTGAAGGTTATGAAGTAGAAAAATCCACCTCTTGCACTTGAGCTCATGGGTCCACATACATCAGAATGTACCAGACCTAAGAGTTCACTGGCTCGCTCACCTTTTCCAGTAAAAGGTGACTTGGTCATCTTTCCAAGAAGACAGGACTCACAGGTTGGAAGTGATTCACAATCACTAACTTCAAGAATTCCTTCTTGAGCCAACCTGTTTATCCTGTTCTTATTGATATGACCTAGCCTACAGTGCCAAAGGTAGACTTCTGACACATTATCTATTCTAGAGCGTTTACCGAATTTTTGAACCACATTAACAGGCTGTGATAGTAAGTAAATTCTATTATTTAATTGTCCAACAAATATTGTAACACCATTCAAAATGATATTACAAATATTTCCTTTTATTAAAAAATCATAACCGTACATGGCCAAAAGGCCTACAGAAATAATATTTAATAAAAAACTTGGACAATAGTGACATTCACTCAGAATTACATTACGAGAATTGATTACAAGACTCATGATTCCTAAAGCTAGAACTGGAACTTTGCTTCCATCTCCAACATTCAGGAATCTCTCACCTTCATCAAATCTCCTACTGACCTGCAGACCCTGCATCGAATTACAAATATGATAAGGGCTTCCGGTATCCAATACCCAGGCAGTAGTATCACAAATCGAAAAGTTGCAAGGAGTTATCATATAATTACCTTGCTTCTTCTTTGGCCTGTTCGGGTCCAGGGAGGCAATGTATTGAGGACAGTTCCTCTTCCAATGCCCGTGCTTCTTGCAAAAGAAGCACTCCGCCTGGCTCTGGTCATGCTTGCGCTTCTTGGTCTGACCCCGTGCTACTGTCCCAGCATGAGATTGCGTCTTCTTATTTTTCTTCTTCTTGTTCTTCTTCCCCTTCCCAAAGGGTTGACGACGAGAAGAAGACCCTCCCACTACATTCACCGACTCCTTATGGAGTTGGTGATCCTTCTCAAAGTTCTGCAGCAACCCCAACAATCCGTGGTAGTTTACTGCAGGCTTTGTCATTCGAAAATGAGTAAGGAATGGGAGGAAGGACTTGGGCAAGGAATTAAGGATCGCATCCTTACCGAGCTGCTCGTGCAGAGGAAAGCTCAATTTGCTTAGGCGCTCAATCATCTCGATCATATACAGTACATGATCAGTGACTGAGGCCCCATCCCTCATCCGAGCATTGAAAATAGCACAACTAGTTTTGTGCCTTTCAACGTCGTCAGGCGTGCCAAAGGAGTCGTTCAACATTTGAAGCATCTCCTGTGGCTGGGCGTTCTCAAACCTTCGGCTGAACTCGTCATTCATTGCTGCCAGCATAATACATCGAACGGTGGTGTGGTCATTGAGCCACTTCAAGTAAGTGTCTCGGATCGCCTTACTAGCGTTCGAAGCTGGCTCCTCAGGTGCTGGATCCGTTACTACATAAAAGATCCGCTCATGCTCAAGGACGATTTTCAATTTTCGATACCAGCTATCGAAATTGGGTCCCATGAGCTTGTCATTATCTAATAATGACCGGAGCGATAGGGTAGTGGCCATAGCTGCTTAAAGGAAAACGAGACCTCTATTAGTACATAAATTAATACTAAAGACTTGGACTTCAGTCTAAAGTTTTTCCCAATATTTTTACGAACTGGTAGCCTCATCCTCCAATTCGAGAAATTACTTTAATTCCTTAATGGGTACTAGAATCCACACAGACTACACACGAGCCCAACTTTGGTTGGTCAACCCATGTGCATCTATGGGTAGGTTCTTAACCAGTTGTTTCTCTAAACAACTTCTAGTAATTGATTTTGCCCCAGAACCTAATCAGTAGGCTTTGGCCTCCACTGAAAAGATCTGGTTAGGTCCAACCATTAACATGACTTAATTTAGTGAATCGGACCAATAAATGATCAGGCCCGACTTTGGCCGGCCAACCTAACCACCATCAGAAAGACTCAATCAAATTATCATATTATGAATAATAATTCCATTGGCCAATGAGCATCAGGCCTTTGGGCCTCCAATGATCATTGAACTAATGGACTCATTATCATTCACTTAATGGGAGGCTATGACTTAGTTATCATTATAACTTAATCATTTTAAGGACCTAATAATTTTGAGGATTTTATTAAAGAATAGTAGAGAAGAAATCATCCAGCCAATTTCAATCCTCCCACTGACTTCACCAAGTCAGATTAAAAAGGATTTAATTAAAGCTGGCATTAGGAGCACCTAAATCAGTCATACTGATTTACCTAATGACATGGGTGAGCTCTAATCACCAAGTGATCTAATCAAAATCTAACTTACCAGATTGGCCAGGTAAGTGAGATCAGTGGTGGAAATTTGCCATTAACTCGTCAATGATCGAATCAATGCGAGTAGCTCCCGCTTAAGAACCACTGGTCAAAACTGCCGAACTTACCTTAGACACCAACCGGTTTATTAGTTTTAATTTTGATCAACTTAGTAAATAGAGCTCCACCGCGTAGCCATGAATTAAGTCCATCTTGGTCTAGTTAAAGACATGGACCCATTCAACTACAACTATTGAAGTTGAGTCTAGAGTATCCTTGACCTAATCTAATTCAACTTTTGATTAGATTTGACCAATTACTCCAATTCGTCCATTTTTTAAACTAACCTTAGGTCTAACCCAATTATGGACCTAATTCATCTAACCCATTGACCCAAAAGTTTATGCAATTGTCTTAGGTCTTAATTCACAATTCTAGACCTACTAGACAACACTTAATTCTTTAATTAAGTACTTGGGCTGATGGGTCAGGGTTTGGCATTTCGAAAATAATTTTCAAATTTGAAAGATTTTATTTTCTGTTCACCAAATGTGTTAACTCATTTCACAAACGGGTCAGCACATTTCATAAACAGCAATTCTATTGCTCATTTCATAACAGAAAATAACTCAAAATAAATCATAAATTTTTTTTTTAGATCTAATCTAACATATTCATGATAAATTTCTTAATTAAGTCCTTTCGCTGCTTCATCGGCATGGGATATAATTGCATCGGCACCCCTACCGCCATAGGAGACCCCATCGAATGGGAAGAGAGGGCCTTTAAACCCTACTTTTCTCCTATGACCGGACGGCCATGGCAACCAACCCAATTAGATTACTTGCTACTTGGATCATGTATATCTAAATATATAAATTTCAAAATTTAAATTTTGAATTTCAAATTTCAAATTTCAAATTTCAAATTTTAAATTTCAAATTTGAGATTTCAATTAAATTTCAAATTTCGAATTTTCAATCTTTGAATTTTAAATTTTGAATTTTGAATTTCAAATTTCAAATTTCAAATTTGAGATTTCAACCAAATTTCAAATTTTAAATTTTAAATTTTGAATTTTGAATTTCAAATTTTAAATTTCGAATTTCAAATTTCAAATTTCAAATTTGAGATTTCAACCAAATTTCAAATTTCAAATTTTGAATTTCAAATTTGAAACTTCTAACAAATTTCAAATTTCAAATTTCAAATCTTTTTGAATTTCAAATTTTGAATTTTGAATTTTAAATTTAAACTTATAGATTACACCTTAATCTACGCATGCATATGTATATCATATTCTAGAACCTGGCTCTGATACCAATTGAAGCAAAAATTTAGTGCAGGGGCAAAATGGTAATTTTAAATTTTTTTCAAAATACTATTTTACAGCGGAATTATTAATTAATCTTATTAATTAATACTAATTAACCCTACACTAGGATCTAAATATGATACAATAGCATGCATTTAAATTTGAAATTCAAATTTGAATCAGTAAACGTTTTACAGTACTGTGTTCAGAACACATCACCTTTTGTGGGTAGTCGATCACCACAATCTGATCATCGTCGGAGGGCTCTGATTGTCACGTCGCAGCCACCCAACTGTCTGGCCTCTGTGGATCATCCACACGAAGCTCCCGTCTGATCAGCTCCTCACGAATGCTAGTTCTTGATTTCACCCTTTTGATGGTAGATGTTGATCGAACTCCTTCGATCGATGTGTGCTGACTTCTCGAATGCTCCGGATCATCTGCACAGTTACTTGAGAGGCTGATGGATCTCTCTCTGAAATTTGGTAGACTCACGACACTCGTGGCACACCAATCTCACTTCCCAAACCCTAGGTAGAAACCCTAGGGTACACACCAAAAACCCTACGCCCAATTTTCTCTCTTTTCTTTCTTTTTCTCTCGGAAGGTTTTGGACCTTCACCTTGCGCAGAAGCCTTCCTTATGCCCCAAAGTTTCTCTCCTAATTTTTCTACGCACGTCCCACCTTTCTCCTCTTTTTAAAACAACGTCGAACGTGTCTTATCCGCGTGAGAGGATAAAGACAAGAGGTTACACATTTGAATTCAAATTAAATTTGAATTCAAACAAAAACCAACTTATCCCTATCCTTTTGGGTGTGAGAAGAGAAGGGGCGTGACTCTTTGTGCATGGAAAAAGTTTCATGAGAAACCTTTTCTCGTGTAAGTATTGTGGCGCACAAAATGGATAAGGATGAAAGGGCAAGTGATAAGTTATCCATTCAAATTCAAACATGCTTTGAATTTGAATGGCTAACTAATTAATTTATTCATCCATATGGTGTACAAATGAGGACGTGGGGAAGGGTTTTACGTGAGAAAAATTTCACGAGAAGTTTCTTCTCGTGAATTCAAATGGATGCAAGGAAGTTGGGTGACGCAGGGAATTTAAAACAAGGTGGTTTGATTCAAATTGAGCCAACCTAGTTTAAAATAGGTTGAGCACAATAAGACCAAATTAAACCCAACATAATTAGGCTTAATTAGGCTTAATAAAATCCTAATCAAATCAGGAATTAACTAAACTTAACCCCTGATCAAATCAGGGACTAAACCACCTTAGCGATTAGGTCAACATTTAACCTAATCGGGTCAATCCAAACTGAATCCAATTCAATTAGACTTGATCCAAAAATAATTACTCAATCAAATTGAGTTAATTAGTGATTAAATCACTAATTAAATTTCTCATAAATGTTGAGTCCAAATTCGATGGGCAATCAGGCATAAGAGACCATCGATATGAAACCCTGATCAAAGAGTTCAAATTTCAAATTCAAAATTCGAAATTCAAAATTTTGACCCCGGTACCCAAAATGTGTGGAACTCATGATTAGAGAATCCTAATTCTCAATCATAGAGTCCTAGATAGATAAGACTCATAATCAGCCATCAGATCAGAAAGGAACCTCTAATGTGTGTGACCCCGTAGGTTCGAACCTATGTCGGTAGCACAGGAACCAATTTCTGTACTAATCGAAGTGACCATCTAGCAATGGTACCCGACGACCGGATAGGTCGAATAATCACAATCGCAACATTCAGAACCTACGTGAATATGGTTACCGTATAATTCATCCCTTTTGATCCCTGTGTTTAGGATGACTCAGGGTTAAACTGTCAACCCTGATGATATCATCCGAATCGTGCTCAACTCAATTAGTCCTGTGACTCCTCACTAGGACTACCCTGGCCAAGGTTTTGCTAAATTGAAACACGACTGTACACAGCTCCTAAACTGGAGTGGTCAATCCCATCTTGACACACGCACCGACAAGTCAAGTACTTGACTACACCCAGCAACCTTCCGTCACTGAATTAGAAATTTAGGTAGTCCAGTGCCTAAGTGCAGTGAGTTGCTTGCAAGTCACCGTGGCGGTCTCAGGTCGGAGGGACATTTATACCCATATCCCATCGGAGCAAATTTTGACAGCAGAAATAGCTCCGGAGTTGGTCACGTTCAGTGCAGATGTACCATTACATCTCACCTGTATGCCATACCAGTGTCTCCACACTCTTTGGTTATGAGGACAACCAACCCATATGGCACACAACGACCTATGCTCGATAAATATTATCGTCCTTGGTAACAACGTATCATTTGGTCGCGAACATGTTTAAGGACTAAACGACAAATCCTCCTTTGTCGAGTCTAAATAGTCCTAAGGACTTCACCACAACATAGGAGTTTATTAGAAGATGAAACATTTGTGATGAAAAAATATCAAAATAACTTTTATTTATTTATAATTCATGTACTAATACAAAAGGAGCACAACCGTCAACAGGCTGACGATTGGCTTTGGGACACTATTCCCAACACGTCTATGGCACATAATGACCTACACTTGATATAGATATCGTCATAATAATAGCATATTATTTGATCATGAACAAAGTTTAAGGACTAAACGATATATCCTTCCTAAAGACTTTATCACAAACACAGGAGTTCAAAGAAGATGTACACTAGTGATGAAAAAATTAAATAATATTTATTATTTAATAATTTATATATAATTACAATAATGAGTTCAACCATCAACAGGCTGATGATTAACTTTGGGACATAATTCTTAATATTGATCCCAAGCCTTAGCATTGCTAAAGAGCTCAAGATAAAAGACTTAAGGGTTTTGACCGACTCATGGCTTGTTGTCAAATAAATTCAAGGAGAATTAAGGCCTGAGGATTGAAGATGACTCGATATTTGCAAAAGCTTAAGGAACCGTCAATGACTTTTCGAAATCTTAAGGTGCAATAGATATCAAAATCAGAGAATGCATGAGCAGATGCATTGTCTCATCTTGCCACCTTGAGATACCTCTATCTGAATAAATGAGCCTTCATCAAACATCTACAAAAGTCAAATATCGATGAAGAATCAACCATTCTGCAGGTCAGCCACGAACCGAGCTAGATGGATCCTTTGATCAGCTACCTCCTCAGTGGCATTTTGTCGATCAGCCCTATTGAGGCTTGGAGGATCAAGGGTCAAGCCTCCAAGTATGTTTGCTTAGAAGAAAGACTTTACAAAAAGTTATTCTTGCTACCTCTACTTCGGTATCTATAGCCAACTAAGGTAGATTATGCACTTCAGAAAGTCCACGAAAGGATCTGTGCAACCATTTGTAGGATAAGTGATTGACCTACAAAGTAATCCACTAAGGATATTATTGGCCGACCCTACAACAGGATATATTCGACCTTGTCAAAAAATGGAAATAGTGCCAGAAGTACACCAACCTCCAACAAAAGCCGGTGATTGAGCTCGCACCAATAATTACCCCATGGCCCTTCACCATGTGGAGAATTGACATCCTTAGACCATTCCCGTTGGTGACTCATCATAAAAAATTTTTATCATCGTGATTGATTATTTCACCAATAGGTAGAAGCCAAGCCCCTACTGAAGAGAGGTGATTCAACTTCACCTTCAGTGCTAGAGTAGCAATCTCTAATGAGATCGGAATGCTGATGACCAAGGTGGAGCACTATGATCAGCAAGAGAATTTGAGTTAACTCTGAATAAACTTGGACTTGCTAGAAGAAACCATGGAGTGAGCTCAGGTTATGATGGTGTCATACCAGCAATGAGTGGCCTGCTACTATAATGCATAGGTCAGATTGAAAATATTCTAATCAAGAGACCTCATGCTCCATCGAGTTGTGTTTAAACCAATAGAGCAAGGCAAATTAGCTCGAATGGGGAGGGGCTCTATAGAATTACTAAGTCATCAAGGCTAGGCATATAAAATTGAAAGCCTCAATGTAACTCCTACTCCTTGGACATGGAACACTAAGAATTTGAGAATGTACTAGTAAGTTGTCTTTTTGTTGATTATATCAATAGAAATATTTTCTTTGAGCTTTGATGTAGGTTTTTTTTTTAAAGTGACTAAGTGAAACACTCGACTGATGTCGGCAATAGCCAATCATAAATAAAGTCATTGAAAATAATCAAAGACATCACATGAATATATTCCAAACAATCGAGTCAAGCCTTGGTCCTCAGAGAAGGATAATCGAATATAATCTAAGTTAAGATATCCAGACCTCGATCTAGATCCCGATGACTAGGTCGGAATGTGCTGACATCATGGAGATATCTTGGCTATAGCCAAGACCTCCAAATCTATGATCGATAAAGTACCAATCATAAGAAAATATCCTGACTCAAGTTAGAACTTTTATAAAGAGCCTCGTCGGAATCTTTCTGACCATATCATATGTGGTTGGATGAAGATGATGATAATGACTTGATAAAATTACTGCCATAAATGGACTGCATATAGACTTCAAACAAAAAGCCTCATCAGGATCTTCTCGACCATAGCATGACTGGTCAGGTGAAGACAATGATAATGACTTGGCAAAATTACTATTATAAATTAACTTCATATCAACTTTTGATGAAACATCATTCGGATCTTCTCAACCACAATAATGGTTGGTCAAAAAAAGGTAAGGACATTCACTCGGCAAAATTTGTTGCCAAGGATCAACTTCAGACCAACTTTGGATATTGCGACTTCAAATACTATAGCTTCAGACTCAAGTCCAAACTGATAAATACTTAAATTAAGTCACTAGAGGCACTTAATTATATTTAATTATTTCTTATTTATTAAAAATTTGATGCTCTCTAGTCTATTTTGCAGGGAATTAAAAGATTGGGCTCATACAAGCAAAATGGACTCAAATTGGCTCAGATTCTAGTGAACCAGGCAACCAGCTCAAAGGCTAATCCAATTCTAGTGTGAACGCAACTTACTCATGAAGGGATCAGATGCAAGCTCTTAAGATTCAAGGGTCCAGATTAGAAGATATCCTTTCACATGGAACTAATTATGAACATGACTTAAAAATCAAGGCTAAAAAGCAAATCCTCTTGGTCCAAGGGCTATCAAGGCATCACTCAACAAAACCCTAGAAGAGAAGGCACCACCTCATCCAAAACCATCATGGGCTGCCCCAACCTCTTTTTGTTAGCATGGGAATTTTCAATTAGGAAAACAAAGAGAGGGAAAGAAAGGATTAGCACCACATCCAAGAGTCTTCACACCCCAAAACTCTTTCACCATTTCTTTCTTTCCCATAAAACTCTCCATACCCCACCTATCTTCATGCCTTCCCATGCCCTCTCTTATTTCTTACATGCAAAACCATGCTCCCAACTTCTGCATGTCCTCAAAGCACTCGGCCCAAATCTCTTAACGTCTAAAATTCCTAGTGCTAATTCCTTTCTCATAAACCCTAGAAAACCCTAGAGCTCTCCCTTTCTCACTCAAACATCTTAATTAGTTGCCATATAAGCCCACTCCTCCTCTATAAATAAAGCATAAAGCCTCCTTCATATTCTACATGTCCCCTTGTGGGGATCATCTCCCCTCTCTCTCCCTTTTTCTCTCCTATCCCTCCTCTACGTCTCTCTCTCCCTCTTGATCAACTCCTTCCACATGCCAACAAGCCTCACGCCCAAGAACTCTATCTAGATGTTGTCTGAAAGAAAAACCGTAGGAGTTTTGTACATGCATTTTTTAAATTTTACAGTGAAATAACTTTAGATTAAACTTTTTAATCTACAATGCAAGCAAATGATCAGATCATAAAATACCCTACATAAGAATCTATGACATATATATATATATATATATATATATATATGCATGTAAAAATCTGAACAATAAAATCTGCATGATGTGCATAAAAATAAGTAAAGCAGTAAATCTAATTTGCAATAACCAAGGATCCAAAACCCAATACCTGAGTGCGGATAGTTGAACGCTATGATTGTGAATGTGGATCTGGAGGTCCTCGCTAGTTGCTCATCGCATAGCATGTCCGGCCTCTATGAAACATCCACACGAAGCCTTGGTTCTGATCTGCTGTCTCCGAGAATGCTAGCTCGCAAAAATCACTTTCAATGGCTAATCTGATTGGATCTTCTTCTCCAATCACCTCAGACTCTTTTGAGATTGAAGATGGATCGATGAAGGTCACTAAAGTATGGAGGAAAGGTAGAAAATCTTCTAGATCTGATCTAGAAGTCCCTCTCCAGAACTATTCAGCACCAAGGCTGAACTCTCACCAAAGAAGAGATTGTTCTATACTAATCACATGCCAAAATGAAAATTGCCCACCCCAAATCCTCACACCCAAGACCATTGGTTCAGCCCCTCTCTTCTTGCTCTGATTATTGGTGGTATAAATCTAAGATGTGATGCACAAAAATGACTCCTTTTATGGTTGCTGATCAAAGGTGTTAGGATAGGATAAGTGCCCGTTCAAAGTTCAAATTCAAATCTCATTTGAACTCAAACCAAAGTGACCTTATCCTCATCCAATCTTTGATCAAAGAGTTGCGAAACATAAGGAAATGGGTATGGAAAACCATCAGGAGCTTCTCCTTTTTGTTGCACAAAAAGAGCTTCTCAAGGTGGCCGGTGGGTGGAGGGGATTAGAATAAGTTTTCAATCAGTATTAAAACTTCTTTTAAATTCAAATAAAAAACAACCAATCCTAATACAAATGGGCAAAAAAGAGAAGTATTTGTTAAAGAAATTTCACACACAAACAAGTTTTGAGCAATGAGTTATGGCATGAAGAAGGTAGGTGGCGTAAGGGAGCTCAAAAGTTTGATTTTTTAATTCAACCTTGAATTCAAAATTCAAGTTGATTTTAAATTCAAATTTTTTTTGATCCAATCAAATTCTATCTGACTAGAAGTGATTAAATCCAATCTAATTTGATCCTAACTTAATTAGAAAGTAATTGGGTTCAAGTTCAGTTCAAATCAGGGCTTAATCTCCCTGAGTGATTAGGTCATCCTATAACCTAATCATGTTTGACCCAATTGAATCTAATTTAATTAGATTTAATCCATACTTCAATATTCAATTAAATTGAGTTAATCAGCAATCTAATTATCGACTAATCCTTCTAAATATCACTGACTCTCAGTGAATAAATTTACTGCAACTGTTGCTCAGGATTAATCATTAATCGCATTGATGATCTTACCCTTGGATGATTCTCAATCGTCGACCAGCCATATTATGATGGCTTGGCCCATGTAACAAAATCAACCCACAAAGCCCAAACAAAAAATAAAAAAAAGAAGAAAACAGAGGAGAAGACTCCCAAAGGGAGTCTTCTTCCTCCTCTCGTCGGCTCCCAATCGGAGTCGGAAAGAGTCCCCCCTCCGGCTCTATTTAAGGAGGAGAATCCTCCTCTCTCCCTCTCACCGAAGATTCGAGACCCAGTTGGCGGCAATCGTCGGAAAACCACCACGGAGCCCCATCCTTGTGTCATCCATTTTGCTCATCGAAAAAGCCTCACCGGCGTCGAAGGTGAGCCTCCTCCTCTTCCTCTCTTCTCCTCCTTTCTCCCCGTGCCCGTGTGCACGATCGTCGGCAACTGGAGTCGCCAGATTTCTTTGAGAAAGGGATTCGGTCCCTTTTGAATGTTTGGGTGCCGGTGGTCACCGTCGGCCACCAGCTTAGCCCTCCTTTTGCCACTGGGTCGCCCCTCCTTCTACCGATGGCCGCCCCATACCGGTTGCACCGTCGGTCGGCCAGCCAACAGGGGATTGTGAGATCCCCTGTTTCGGCCCAAAGGAAGCCCAGGAAGAAGAAAAGAAAGAGAAGAAGAAGAAGGAAAAGAAAAGAAAAAGAAAAGAAAAAGAAAAAAAGAAAAGAAAAAGGAAAAGAAGAAGAAAAATAAAATAATAATAATAAATAGGATTTTTTCTCCTCTATCTTCCGTGAAGAAAAAGAAAAAAAGAAAGAAAGAAAGAAAAGAAGAAAGAAAAAATAAAATAAATTAATTAATAAATAATGATATAAATAATAAAATATGAGAAAGAAAATTTTTCTCTCTTCCCTCTCTCTCTTCAGCCTGAACTAGTATTTTCTCTCTCTAGAATTGGACTTTCTCTTTCTACTTTCTTTCTCTAGATTATTTCTCTCTCCTAAGATTTTTTAGAATTTTGAGAAGAATGATGATGAATTTAAATGATCTCAGTGATGGGTTTTTTTGATCTGCGATCGTCGGACGGTACACTGGCATCCACTTTGATCAAATTAGATATTTTTAGATTTTAATTTTTATAATTTTATTAAATTATCTACATGATAATTTCAGCATGATTTGATCTGATCGATCGAATTTATTGAATCATATCATCCAAAGAGTCCAAGATGAATTTTTTCTCTCTAAAATTTTCTCTCTCTAGAATATTCTCTCTCTAAAGCTATTTCTCTCTCGATCAATTTCTCTCTCTTGATCGATTTATAAATGAGAAATTTTTTTTAATATTTTTGATCTGATGAAGAATCTTGATCCATGATTGTTGGGTAGTGTATTGGCACCCACCTTGATCAGACCATGAATCTTTAGATTTGATCATCCATGATCCTGATCTAGTCATGACTTGATTTGATCATGTTGATTTCACCAATCGAGATATTGGATCAATCATAATATTGAATTATGTCATCTGATCAATTCAAATTGTACCTCATAAATTCTCTCTCCTCTAATTGTCTTTCTCTACTTAATTTTATGAAATCGATGAAGAAACCTCGATCCTATCACTTCGAATCTGATTTGATCTGATAGTCAAACTTTGGATCATTTAGGTCCTAATTAGATTTTGATTAGATAAAATTAGATGATCGGACCCAATCTAAATCATTAAAATATGGTATTCGTATTCTTTCTAATTATTAAAATTGATTCTGTATAGGATTGTGGATGTTTGATCATGGAATATCGCGATATGATCTATGAATAAAATTTTTGAAAGAAAATTTATAAAATTATGTGGATTTATTGGAATGCGTTCGAAGTAAGCAATATTTCACTTTTTTTAGATTTATTGATAAATTATAATATATTTTTCTGACATGATTTGTGAAACGATGTATGAATTGGATGAATGATATTTTGTTATGAAAATATTTTATTTAAAATGTTATGATGAAGCATGATTGAACATATTGATTCCATGATGCATTATATTGATTGATTTCAATACTACATGATTATATATTTTATTATCAAAATTAGAATATGAAATATGATTTATGAAGAATTCTGATATAAGAACAATATGAATTGACAACCTGATTATGTAAAGGACTCCGTCAATGGGGGCATATACGTTGGCAATTGATTTGTCCTGAAGATTTATGTCGCCAGAGAGACCAGTGACAAACCGTCAGAGAGACCAGCGATTCTGAAGGACTTTGCTGCCAGATGATTCGCAGCTCACCGCAAAAAGATACGCGATGTTATGACCCTGCCACAGAGAAAATATGGTCATAGCTCATGGTTGACGAAAAGAATTTAAGAATGAAAGAAATTGAAATCTCGAAAGAAACTTGAATTTTCAAAAAAAAATAAATTTGGCATGAATTATGTTGTATAATTGAAATTGATTTCGAATTGATGAACTTTATATGCTTATTTCTATAAATGATTATTTACTTAAATACCTGATGAAATCTGTTGAAAAGTGATCATTGCTTACTGGGCTGTCTAGCTCATTACCTCCTATTTTATTATTTTTACAGATGTTGAGGAATTAAGATGATACAAGATATGAATGGAACAGTGATCAGAAGCAGAATCTTCATACTTTTATTTTAAATTGAAAGTCTTATTGAATTTGATGTAAGGTCTATGAATCATTGTTGAATTTATTGAGATATTAAAGAAAAAATTTAGATCGTTATGTTTTGGATTTGAATTATTGACTAATTATTCCGCTGTTGTTTTAAGATAACATGATAAGATGCTTTGCATGCTTATGGAAAGAGTTTTTCATGAGTATGCGGTGGTTGCCATGACCCTCGATTCACAATCTCAGGTCGGGGGTGTGACAATTAATATGGTATCAGAGCATAAGTGGATAAATTATGAAACATAGAATCAGATATAGAATGGGTGTAAGTGGATAGACACTAAGGACATTATGGTGTAGATCTTTGATGATTATAGTGGGAGAAATCTTTATGAACTTTGGTTAAATATTGAGATTATGTATGAAAGGATCACAAGAGATTATGACATATAGAATTTGAAATATGATGGATGATCTATTGATCATGATATGATTAGTTAGATTTTGATTGAAAGTAATTACAAAAGGATTGACATAAAATTTTATTGTGCATTGTGGTTATTAATTTGATCATTGGTTATTCAAGTGATCGTAAGTTCAAATTCGATGTGAGAATAATACTATGATATTACTTCTAATTGAGAAGTTGACTATTATTGGTAAGATAAAGATTTGATAATAAAATATTATTCCAGAATGGGCTAAGAAAGTTTTTTTTTATGATGCTTGATTAGAATATTTATCGAAAGTGAACTTGATATGTGGATCATATATAAAGTGGCATATTAGGATGAATGCATATTTGAAGATATTGCAAAGAAGCCTATTTCTTATTAATGAAATTGATTTTGAGATTGTAGGATATTCATCGTATTGGAAGCTTTAATCATCATCCTTAGATCTAAATAATGGATCTTATTATGTCTCTTGGAGACTACATGATGTGTATGAAATTTTAATTTAAAGATTTCGTATCTAAGTTGATCAAAAGATTTTTTGATATTATTGTTGAGATTGTTAATAAAAAATTGATATCTTTAGATTAAGATAAAAGTTTTGATTTATATTTATTTAAAATTATCAAAATCATGTGAATTTATAATTTAAAAAATTTGAATTTAGGAATTGATATGGAGTTCCTTTGCTTTTGTTAACGAGGTCCCTAATTGAATCTACTATTAAATGGAGATTTGATTTTTGAGGCTTGTATGATTGTTGTGAAAGATACGTGATAGATATTAAAGATCTTGATTATAGAAATTTTAGAAAAAAATAATGATTTGAAGTTCTTATATATTCAGATTATGTCCAAATTTGGTGGAGCATCGAAGAATTTTTTTTTATTGATTTGACTTATAAAGATTTTGATTTGAAAATTATCGAATTGAATTGATATAAGAATTAAGATTTGATTCATATTGATTATAGTAAATCTATATGATGGTTTTATATATGATATTGGACTCAAGAGTTAATCAAGATTATTGTACACTAGTAAAAGTATGAATGAAAATCGAAAGTTAATCTTTGACTTCAATTGAAATTTAGAATTTTAGATCTTTTCTATTGATAAGATAAAGAAATAATTTGATCAAAATTTTTTTGATGAACCTAAAAAATTTTGATTATTAGAACAGAGTACGTAGCGGAAGCATGGTAATCTGGATTACTTTGAGTAAGTCAGGGATGTTGATTCTTTGAGTCAAAGAATTATGATAGATGATATAGTTTGATACAAGAAATTTATTGATATTAGAAAGAATAATATTTTAAAAATTTTGAATTATTTTAGATATCCTAATATAATTTTTAAAAATAGTACTTTCATCTACTATGCTACAAAAATAATTAGCATCCTAATTCTAGGATGAGTGGACCTTTGATTTTTTATTTTAGATTTAGAATATTTAGAGATAAATTTTCTCTATCCTAAAATTGAATATTATAATTCTCTATTTATTAAGAAGAATTTGAGATCATTTATCAAATGATTATTTTGATCTTAAATTATTATACTCAAATATTTAGCTCCAGGATATAATAAAATTTGAAGTTTGAACTCTTTTGATTATTATTATTTCTCTGACTAAATGAAAAAGATTGAGATTATCTATTGATATTGATGATTATTCTACAAAAGATGGATTGGAGTTATTTATAATTTAATTTGATAATGAATCGATTAATTAAGAATAGTTAATATTTAGATAAAGCAAATTGATATACTTACTTAGAATAGAGATATTGATTTTGATTATAAAAAAAAATATATAGTTTTGATTTAGATCAATTTTTGAGTTATTGATTTTTATTATAAAATAACTTAATGATAAAATTTACTTCAAGAATTAGAATATTTAAGAGTTTGAGGATTTGAGTAAGAAAATTTTGATGACTAGAAATAGTGGTTTTGATTCTAATCAACATCGATGATATTGATCTTTTCTTTATGAAATGATTAAATGATGAAGTTACATTGAGAATTAAAATATCAAAAGTTCAAGAATGAGATTGAAATGATAAATCTTCAACTTTTGAAAGTACGAATAAGAGAAAATATTTTTGAATTTTGATTGATTAGGATGTCATAGTATAATTTATGAAAGTATGTTTTCCTATCTTATGATGGGTTGATTAATTAAGAGTGGTTAATATTTTGAAAAAAAAATGATGATGATGAATAAAGTTCTTATGCAAGAATAGAGACATTGATTTTCTTCTATTTACAAGAGATAGGTTTGATTTTGATCTAGTCATGAGGTATTGAACATTATTTTATAGGGAATGAGAGCATGATTTTGAAATCTTAAAATATTAAAAATTTTTGAGATGTTGATTTTGATAATAAGAAATGAATGATTCTATTTCAGATTGATATTTGATGCATTGATTTTTTTCTTATAAAATAATTTAAGAATGAATTTATATCAAGAATTAGAATATTAAAATATTTATGGATGAGATTCAAGTAAGAAACTATGAAGACTCAAGCAAGAAAAATTTCAAGGATGAAATTTCTTTTAGAGGGGAAGAATGTGATGGCCCGATCCTTGTAACAAAATTAGCCCACAAAGCCCAAATGAAAAATAAAAAAAAAGAAGAAAATAGAGGAGAAGACTCCCGAAGAGAGTCTTCTTCCTCCTCTCGCCGGCTCCCAATCGAAGTCGGAAAGAGCCCCCCCTCCAGCTCTATTTAAGGAAGAGAATCCTCCTCTCTCCCTCTCACCGAAGATTCGAGACCCAGTCGGCGACAATCGTCGAAAAACCACCACGGAGCCCCATCCTTGTGTCATCCATTTTGCTCACTGGAAAAGCCTCATCGGCGTCGAAGGTGAGCCTCCTCCTCTTCCTCTCTTCTCCTCCTTTCTCCCCATGCTCGTGTGCACGATCGCCGGCGACTGGAGTCGTCGAATTTCTTTGAGAAAGGGATTTGGTCCCTTTTGAATGTTTGGGTGCCGGTGGTCACCGCCGGCCACCAGCTTAGCCCTCCTCTTACCGCTGGGTCACCTCTCCTCCTGTCGACGGCTGCCCCATGCCGGTTGCACCATCGGCCTGCCAGCCAACAGGGGATTGTGAGATCCCTTGTTTCGGCCCAAAGGAAGCCCAGGAAGAAGAAGAAAGAGAAGAAGAAGAAGGAAAAGAAAAGAAAAAGAAAAGAAAAAGAAAAAAAGAAAAGAAAAAAGAAAAGAAGAAGAAAAATAAAATAATAATAATATAATAATAATAAATAGGATTTTTTCTCTTCTATCTTTCATGAAGAAAAAGAAAGAAAAAAAGAAAGAAAGAAAAGAAGAAAAAAATAAATAAATTAATAAATAATGATATAAATAATAAAATATGAGAAAGAGAGTTTCTCTCTCTTCTCTCTCTTCCTTCAGCCTGAACTAGTATATTCTCTCTCTAGAATTGGACTTTCTCTCTCTACTTTCTTTCTCTAGGTTATTTCTCTCTCCTAAGATTTTTTAAAATTTTGAGAAGAATGATGATGAATTTAAATGATCTCAGTGATGGGTTTTTTGGATCTGTGATTGCCGGACGGTACACCGGCACCCACTTTGATCAAATTAGATATTTTTAGATTTTAATTTTTATAATTTTATTAAATTATCCACATGATAATTTCAGCATGATTTGATCTGATCGATCGAATTTGTTGAATCATATCGTCCAAGGAGTCCAAGATGAATTTTCTCTCTCTAAAATTTTTTCTCTCTAGAATATTCTCTCTAAAGGTATTTTTTTCTCGATCGATTTCTCTCTCTTGATCGATTTATCAATGAAATTTTTTTTTAATATTTCTGATCTGATGAAGAATCTTGATCCATGATTGTTGGGTAGAGTATTAGCACCCACCTTGATCAGACCATGAATCTTTAGATTTGATCATCCATGATCTCGATCTAGTCATGACTTGATTTGATCATGTTGATTTCACCAATCGAGATATTGGACCAATCGTAATGTTGGATTGTGTCACCTGATCAATTTGAATTGTACCTTATAAATTCTCTCTCCTCTAATTATCTTTCTCTACTTGATTTTATGAAATCGATGAAGAAACCTCAGTCCTATCACTTTGAATCCGATTTGATCTGATAGTCAAACTTTGGATCGTTTAGATCCTAATTAGATTTTGATTAGATGAAATTAGATGATCGGACCCAATCTAAACTGTTGAAATATGGTATTCGTATTCTTTCTAATTATTGAACTTGATTCTGTATAGGATTGTGGATGTTTGATCATGGGATATCGCGATATGATCTACGAACAAAATTTTTGAAAGAAAATTTATAGAATTATGTGGATTTATTAGAATACGTTTGAGGTAAGTAATGTTTTACTTTTTCTAGATTTATCGATAAATTATAATATATTTTTCTGACATAATTTATGAAATAATGCATGAATTGGATGAATGGTATTTTGTTATGAAAATATCTTATTTGAAATGTTATGATGAAGCATGATTGAACATATTGATTTCATGATGCATTATATTGATTGATTTTGATACTACATGATTATATATTTTATTATCGAAATTAGAATATGAAACATGATTTATGAAGAATTCTGATATAAGAACAATATGAATTGACAACCTGACTATATAAAGGACCCCACCAATGGGGGCATATACGTTGATAATTGATTTGTCCTGAGGGTTTACGTCGCTAGAGAGACCAGCGGTTCCGAAGGACTTTACTGCCAGATGATTCATAGCTCACCGCAAGAAGATACGCGGTATTATGACCCTACCACAAAAAAAATATGGTCATAGCTCATGGTTGACGAAAAGAATTTAAGAACAAAAGAAATTGAAATCTCGAAAGAAATTTGAATTTTCAAAAAAAAATGAATTTGACATGAATTATGTTGCATAATTAAAATTGATTTTGAATTGATGAACTCTATATGCTTATTTTCTATAAATGATTATTTACTTAAATGCCTGATGAAATCTGTTGAAAAGTGATCATTGCTTATTGGACTGTCTAGCTCATTACCTCCTATTTTACTATTTTTACAGATGTTGAGGAATTAAGATGATACAAGATATGAATGGAACAGTGATCAGAAACAGAATCTCCATACTTTTATTTTAAATTGAAAGTCTTATTGAATTTGATGTAAGATCTATGAATCATTGTTGAATTTATTGAGATATTAAAGAAAAAATTTAGATCGTTATGTTTTGGATTTAAATTATTGACTAATTATTCCACTATTATTTTAAGATAACATGATAAGATACCTTGAATGCTTATGGGAAGAGTTTTTCATGAGTATGCGGCGGTTGCCATGACCCTCGATTCACAATCTCGGGTCGGGGGCATGACACATATGATCGAAGAGATACTTCTTTGTGTGTGACCTCATAGGTTTGAATCTAAATTGATAGCACAAGAATAAATTTTTGTACCAATCGAAGTGACCATCTAGCAATGGTATCCGACATCCGGATAGATTGAATGTGTGTGAAGCAACATTCAAGAACCTAATAGACTATGGTTACTGTATAATTCATCTCTTTGACCCTTGATACTCAGGATAACATTAGAGTTAACTGTCAACTCTTGATCAGTGCATCCTAATTGTGTCTCAATCCAATTAATCCTACAACTCCTCACAAGGATTATCCTGATCAAGGTTTTACTAAATTGAAAACATATTTAAGCATACTCTCCAATGTCTTGGAGTGCTCAATCCCATCTTGACTTACACACTGACTTCACAAGTACTTGATTGTGTCCAGAAACTTTCTGATCCTAAATTAAAAATTCAGATAGTCTAACACCAAAGTACAGAGAGTTGCTTGCAAGTCACCATGGTGATCTCAGATCGGAGGGACACTTATACCCATATCTCTTAGGAGTAACTCTTAACAGTAGAGTGCTCTTGAGTTAATCACGTTTAGTGAGATGTACTCCTATGTCTCACTTGCATGTCATGCTAGTGTCTCTACACTCTTTGGTTAAGAGGATAACCAACATACATGGTATACAATGACCTATACTTAATATAACTATCATCCTAATAATAATATATCATTTGATCGTGAGCTAATTTTAAGGACTAAACGATATATCTTTCTATATCGATTCAATTAGTCCTAAGGACTTCATTACAACATTAAAGTTCATAGAAGATGTACACAAAGTAATGAAGAAATCTAAATAATAATTTATTAATAATTAATAATTCATATATAATTTATAAAAATAAGCTCAACTGTCAACAGGCTGATGATTGATTTTGAAACATATTTTTCAACAACTCTCACTTAGACTTAAGCCAATCAGTACAGTATTGTATATCCATCTTCGATTTATGATCTTTGAACTCTTTGATGCCAAAGGTTTTAATAAATAGATCAATCAGATTCTCTTTTTCGTCGACCTTCTAAAGCTTAACGTCACCTCGATCCATCATTTTTCAGACAAGATGGTAGCGACACAGAATATGCTTCGTATGCTGATGGACCTTCGATTTCTTCGCTTGAGCAATGGCTCCAGTGCTGTCGCAGAAGAGCAAAATTAGACCATCAATGGAGGGTGCCACTCCGAGCTCGCTGATGAATTTTTTCAGCCACAATTTTTTTGGCAACATCAGATGCTGCAATATACTCCACCTCACAAATTGAGTCAGCCACAGTGTGCTGCTTGAAACTTTTTCAGTAGACAGCACCACCATTTAGGGTAAAAATATATCCTAACACATTCTTACTATCATTACGATCTAACTGAAAATTGAAATCAGTATATTCTACTAGTTTCAAGTTAGATTCTCCATAAATGAGTCATTGGTCCTTAATAGTTCTTAAATACTTAAGAATGATTTTTGCAACCTTCCAATGGTTGTTACCCGGATTAGATTAATATCTACTCACTACTCCTAGTGAGTATATCACATTCGGCTTCGTACATGTCATGGCATATATTATAGAACCCACTGCCAAAGCATATGGGATTCTACTTATATACTCTCTCTCTTGAGGGATTGTCGGACAATCCTTCCTCAAGAGAGAAATTTCATGATCTATCAAAAAATAGTCTTTCTTAAAATTCTTCATGCTAAACCATTTCAGCACGGTGTCTATGTACGTGGACTGAGTGAGCTTAAGCAGTCTCTTAGATCTATCTCTATAGATCTTCATCTCTAGGATGTAGATTGCTTTTCCTAGATCTTTTATGGAGAACTGTGATGATAGCCATACTTTTATTTCCTATAATGCAGGGACATCATTTTTAATTAAGAGAATATCATCCACATATAAAATAAGAAATATGACAATGGAATTATTAGCCCACTTATATATGCAAGGTTCCTCTCCATTCTTAATGAAGACATACATTTTCATTGTTTTATCAAAATGCATATTACAGCTTCGAGATGCTTACTTCAATCCATAAATGCATCTCTGAAGCTTGTACACCTTAGACTCATCTGTGGATATGAACCCTTCAAGTTGTATTATATACTCCTCTTCATCCAGCTCTTTATTTAAAAAAGCTATTTTTACATCCATTTGTCAGATTTTATAGTCCAGGTATGCTGCTATCGCAAGCATAATTTGAATGAACTTGAGCATTGCCACAAGAGAAAATATCTCATCATAGTCAATATCATAATGTTGACGATACCCCTTGGCAAGCAGATGGGCTTTATAGATCTCCACCTTCCCATATGCATCCCTTTTCCTTTTGAAGACCCACTTACACCCAGTGAATTTTACCCCTTCAGGTGGATCAACAAGTGTTCATACACCATTGACCTTCATGGACTCCATTTTGGATTTCATGGCTTCAAGCCATTTCTCAGAGTCAGATCTCTGTATTGGATCTATATAGGTGATCAGATCCTTATCGTTCTCATCAAGTTCAACAGGATCACCATCTCAGACCAAGAAATCATAGTATCTGTCTAACTGACATGGTACTCTATCGGATCGCGTTAAGGTTGGTTCTACATTGAGCTCCAGATTTGATCTAATCAAATCCAATTCAGATTCAGTCACTGGTGTCGGTTCTTCTACCTGTCGAACTTCACTAAGCTCGATATTTGAGGTACTGGTTTCTTCACTAAGGAACTTCTTTTCTACAAAATATGCTTTATTACTGATGAATATATTTTGTTCATTAGTCTGATAGAAGAAATATCTCTTAGTCTCTTTCAGATATCCTATAAATAAATATTTGTCAGACTTAGGTCCGAAGTTGTCTGTTTTCAAATGCTTGACATATATGGGACATCTCCAGACCCTAAGGTGTGAGAGTACTGGCTTACGTTCTGTCCATATCTCATGTTAAATTTTACTTATAGATTTGTTAGGAACCTTATTAAGTAAGTAACAAGCTGATTCTAATGCATATCCTCAAAAGGAGATCAGTAGACTCGCAAAACCCATCATAGATCGAATCATGTCCAACAAGGTTCGATTCTTCCTTTCAGATACCCCATTATGTTGTGGTGTCCTAAGAGGGATCCATTAAGAGAGAATCTCATTCTCCTCAAGATATGTCAAAAATTCATTTGTAAAGTATTCTCCTCCTCGATCTGATCGAAGAGTTTTAGTACTCTTATCGATTTATTTTTTATCTCATTACGGAATTGTTTGAACATTTTAAATGATTCAGATTTATGCTTTATAAGATAAATATACCCATATCTAGATAGATCATCTATGAACGTAATGAAGTAATAATATCTACCTCTAGCACTTGTATTCATAGGTTCACATACATCAGTATGTATCAGACCTAATTGTTCACTAGCTCGCTCACCTTTTTCAGTAAAAGGTGATTTGGTTATCTTTTTAAGAAGATAAGACTCACAGATTGGTAGTGATTCACAATCACTGACTTTGAGGGTTTTCTCTTCTGTCAGTCTATTTATTCTGTTCTTGTTAATATGAACTAACCTATAGTGCCAAAGATAAAAATTGGATACATCTTCTACTCTAGGGCATTTTTCGGATGTGTATACTATATTAACAGGCTACAATAATATGTAAATTTCATTATTCAATTATTCATTCATAATAGTAATACCATTCAAAATGATATTACAAAAATTTTTTTTATTAATATTTCATAACTATTTTTGATCAAAAGGCCTACAGAAATAATATTCAATAAAAAATTAAGACAGAAGTGACACTTCATTGAGAGCAACTACATTAGATTTGAATACAAGTTTGACAATCTTTATAGCTAGAACTAGAACTGATCTTCCATTTCCAATATTAAAGAATCTCTCGTCTTCTTCAAATATTCTACTGACCTGCAGACCCTGCAATAAATTACATATGTTAATAGGACTTTCGGTATCTAATATCCAGATAGTAGAATCACAAATAGAGAAGTTGCAAGGAGTTATCATATAAATACCTTGCCCAACAATAGCTTGCTTCTTCTTCTTATTCGGCCTATTCGGATCCAAAGAGGTAATGTACTGAGGATATTTCCTCTTCTAGTATCCCTGCTTCTTGCAATAGAAGCACTCTACTTGACTTTGATCGACCTTGAGCTTCTTGGTCTGACTAGGCTGAGATGTCCCAATACTACTCACCTTCTTCTTCTTATTCTTCTTCTCTTTTTTAAAGGATCGACGATCAGAAGAAGACCCTCCCACCAAGTTTACCGACTCTTTTTGGAGCTGGTGATCCTTCTTAAAATTTTACAGCAGCCTCAGCAAGCTGTAATAGTTAACTGCAGGCTTTGTCATTCTGAAATGAGTAAAGAATGGGAGATATGATTTAGATAAAGAGTTCAAGATTGCATCTTTCCCAAGCTGCTCATGCAAAAAAAAATTAAGCTTGCTCAAGCATTCAATTAACTTGATCATGTACAATACATGATTAATAACTGATGCCCCTTCCCTCATCTGGATATTGAAGATAGTACAACTAGTCTTGTGCCTTTCAACGTCGTCAGGAGTGCCAAAAGACTCGTTCAATATTTGAAGCATGTTCTTTGGCTGAGCATTCTCGAACCTGTGACTGAACTCATCACTCATCACTATCAACATGATGCAGTGCACAGTGGTTTAGTCACCGAGCCACTTCTGATAAGTATCTTGGACCACACCATGAGCATTTGGAGCTGGCTCCTTAGGTACTGAATTTGTCAGAATGTACAAGATCTGCTCGTGCTCTAGGACAATCTTCAATTTTTGATACTAGCTATGTTGGGTTCCGATTATGCAGTGGCATGAGAATTTTAAAAATTTTTAAAACATGCATATCGAAAGCATTAATAATTAAAACTATCAAAGCAAAACTCAAACCCTAGAATCACCTTGTAGATTTTGAACAAAACAAAAACAAGCATACAAAGAGATAGAAATTTATACTTTCTCTAACAAGTAGTATGGTAAGAAAGTGATCTTCATGAAACTTCAAAATAGAAGTCCTCCAATGGTGATTCACATAGAAGTTGACAAAGATCCTTTCTAACTGGTGCGCTACCGCAGTCTTTTCTTCACAAGAACACTACCAACTTCAAACTTGAAGAACGATCACACCAATGCTCAGTTGCCTTCAATTTTACCACTAGGATCACACCAAGAGAATTCTCTCTAGAAATCTCACAATTTATGATTTGATTTTGTGCTCCAACACATGAAAAAAATTAAACCCTAGGACAAGGTAGCAACACTTCCTATTTTTTTCACCACCCTTCTTACTATTTTTCCTCTCAATTTTTTTCTTATCTTTTTCTCAAATTTTTTTTAGATTTTTTATATCTTATCACACATCAAATACCTTTGATTTTCAACCAAAATCTGGCACCCAACCTATATGGGATGCCCCATATAAATAGGTTAGGAAGAGACGTGAAGAAGCACCAAGGGGCACCAACCCTTGGCGCTCCATATCTTCACCCAAAGAATTAATTCTTCATATCTTTAAGGGTGTAGAAGACCCTTCACACAAAAGGACTCCTCTTCTTTTACACCCCATAAATCCCATCTTAAAATCTGGTGTGTGATAATTAACAAAAAATAGAAAATCGATGAGATGGATAAGAGTCTTCATGAAGAAGGACTCTTCCACTTCTCAATGCAATAAAGGGTGGGCGACAATTTATTTTTGGCATGGAACCTCGATGGCATGGAAGTCTCCTTTCATACTTGAAATACTTCCAAGTTAGATAAGAGTCCAATTAAAATAGACCTAATCCAATTAGGTCAAAGGCAACAGGTTCAGTTTAGCTCAAACACTTTGAATTTAATCTAATTAAGAACTTGGATTAACACAATGTGCTAGCATATCAAATTAACCCCCTAAGATTTACATTAAATCCTAATTAATCAAGATCAAATCTCAAAGTATGTGATCCATTGAGTTTCAAATCTAGCCAGCAGTGGACACAGACTCTTGACCTAATCCTAATCCGATCAGATTTGATCAGTTCAAGAGTCCCAATCAACTAAAACTCTTTCTAATTAATTTTTGAATTAAATTTTTTAATTTTGATGAGTCTACAAGTCCAGATTAACGTCTAACAACATATCATGACAACTCAAAAGAAAAAAAATTTGATGAAGAGTTACCATAATATCCTTTATGGTAAGTTATTATGTAATTCAATCCTTCAGTCAAACAACATTCCAAATGAGCTGTGGGTAGAAATCATGTTAAATTCAATTTCTTATCTATATGTATCTTGATCAAAAGGTGATGATTCAATTGATGATATATTAAAATTTTTTTTCTAATTATCATCTTGCTTTGGCCAAAAATTTTCAGAATCATCGACCTATGAGATCAAATAGGATATTCATTTCCCTTATTAGAAGTGATTGATCCCTTATCGATCACTTATAACCTTCATGCATACTTCACCACATCCAAACATCCCACATAAGGATCAAAGAATCAAGTTAGGAAGTGAACCAAGATATTGATTCATGTACATAAGGTACCATGACATCTCAGGTCAAAAGATCACTTACACAACTCCCACTAGAGAACAATCAGCTGACATGTAAATAAGATTCCATCAGATGTTCTTCACAGATCTATTCAGTGAACTCATTCTCTAATGAGCATCCATATCTTTGAATTAGTATCACCACACAAGTGATTATGAGATCAACCATCCTCATCATTGAGCATACATAAGACATACCAACCTTACCGATATCATTGATCTCCAACTCAATGAATCAATGATTGAAAATATTTTAGGTCATGGCTATTAAGGATTTAGGTTTCACTGGTGTGATCTCATCACGATCCTAAAATCATTGTCCAGATCTATGAGGTTCATTATATTCTTAAATAATAATAATAAGATACAACATATAATGAATTAGAAGCCTCTTTTATTAAATAACAATATCAATTATATGAGTTTGGAAGATAAATTATAAAAAATATCTGATCGCATCCCATATGTGATTGGCTTGTAGGACATTATTCTTTCAATCTTTCACTTGCACTAAAATCAATCGCCTTTATACTTGATGCCCATACAATTAAGATGGTGGTCAAATTGCTGTAATGATAAGGTCTTAGTGAATGGGTCCACTATATTGTTCTTGGTATCAACTCGCTCCATGATCACATCGCATCTTTCGACTATCTTTCAAATGAAGTGGAATCATCTTAGGATGTGCTTGGATTTATGATGAGATCTCGATTCTTTGGCTTGTGCAACTGCCCCAATATTGTCACAATAAAGAGAAACTGGTTGTTCAATCTTGGAGCCACATCCAATTCTGAGATAAATTTCTTCATCCAAACGGCCTCCTTAGCAGCCTCATTAGCAATAATGTACTTAACCTTAGTGATCGAGTCAACAATATTTTGCTGTTTGGAACTCTTCTAACTTACTGCTCCACCATACAGTGTGAACACATATCCAGATATGGATTTACAATCATCCTGATTAGATTGAAAATTAGAGTTAGTATCACCTTCTTATTTTAAATCAGATCCACCATACATGAGAAAAATATCTCTAGTACTTCTCAAGTACTTGAGTATATCTTTCACATTTTTTCAATGATCCTCTCCGAAATCAGTCTGAAATCTGCTTACAATGCCCAAGGCATAAGCCACATCAAGCCTGATATACAGCATAGCATACATTATTTATCTTACGGCTGAAGCATAAGGAATAGAACTCATTCTATTTCTCTCTTCAGGTGTCTTAGGAGACATCTTCTTAAAGAGTTGTATGCCATGACCCATGGACAAGTAACCTCTTTTACTTCCTCTATATTGAACCTCTTCAATACAAAGTCTATGTACCTAGATTGGGACAAGCCAAACATCCTTTTTGATCTATCTCTATAGATTTTTATACCAAGTATATAGGATGCTTCACTCAAGTCTTTCATGAAAAATTTTTGTGATAGCCATATCTTGATCGATTGCAACATAGGGATATCATTCTCAATGAGCGGTATGTCATCCACATATAAAATCAAGAAGACAACAACTCCTACTAGTCTTCTTATACATACAAAGTTCATCCATATTTTTGAAAAAGCCAAACGATTTGACTGTCTCATCAAAATAGATATTTTTTTTCCTCGATGCTTGCTTTAATCCATAAATGGATCTATTTAGTTTGCATACTTGATTTGCTCTCCCACTAGAGATAAATTTCTCTGACTGAGTCGTATAGACTTCTTTCTCAAAGTCTTCACTGAGGAAGACAGTCTTGACATCCATTTGTCAGATCTCATAGTCATGGTATACATCAATAGTAAGTATAATCCGAATAGACTTGAGTATGACTACAGATAAAAAGGTTTATTCATAATCAACACTTTATTTTTGTTTGAAACTTTTTGTCACCAGTCTGACCTTATAGGTCTTTACCTGGCCATCTGCTCCAATCTTCTTCTTGAAGACCTATTTGTAGCCTATTGGGGTCACACCCTCAGGCGCATCAACCGAAGTCCAAACTTGGTTGTATACATAGAGTCTATTTCGAATTTCATAGCATTGAGCCATTTATCAGAGTCACTCCTCATGACTGCTTCCGAATAGTTCGTGGGATCATCATTCTTAATGATATGGGATGTGTTGTCATTCTCAATGACAAATCCATACCTAAGTGGTGCATTACGCACTCTACTTGACTTTTAGAGAAGAGATGTGTGTAGTGACTGTGCCTAATAATGGACACATCTGGATGAGAATCAGCTTGTGAATTCTGGATAGATTGTAGGTTTTGAACTTTCTCAAGTTCAACAGACCTCCCATTGTCTCCTTCTTGGATGAATTCTTTCTCCAAAAAAATGGTATTCCTACCAACAAATACCTTTTGTTAAGTAGGATGGTAGAAGTAGTATCCTATACTCTTCTTGGGATAACTCACAAACTTGTATTTTTTTGATCTAGCACTAAGCTTATGTCCATCAATATTTTTCACATAAGCAGGGCAACCCCAATCTTAAGATGTTTAAGACTGGATCTTTTCATATCTTATATGGAGTGCTAGAGACAAACTTGGATGACATTTTGTTCAAAACATATGCTGTGGCCTTGAGAGCATATCCCCAAAAGAAGATTGGAAGCTCCGTGAAATACATTATGGACCGCACCATATCTAATAAGATGTAATTCTTCTTTTCGCAATACAATTCAATTATGGAGTGTAAGGAGATATCCATTGAGAGAGTATACCATTTTTTTTAAATGATGAGAAACTTATTAGTCAAGTATTCTCCTCCTCGATCAGATCGAAGAGCTTTAATACTTTTACTAGTTTATTTCTAATCATTCTTTAATACTCTTTAAACTTGTCAAAGGCTTTGGATTTGTATTTTATTAAACACACATATCCAAATCTAGACATATCATCAGTAAATTGATGAAGTAGGTGTATTCACTCTGGTTTGAGTTGACATTGGATCACAAACATCAGTATGTACAAGGTCCAGAATATCACTCATCCTTTTATATGTCCATAAATAGAGTCTTGATCATTTTACCCATGAGACAAGATTCACAAGCTCCATATAATTCAAAATCATAAGGATTAAAGAATTTATCTTTATATAATTGTTAATTCTTGACTCATTTATATGATCAAGTCGGCAGTGCCAGAGGTATGTGACATTCACATCCTCTCTCTTTTTTTCTTCATATTATCAAATGAAGTACATTATCATTAAGTGATAAGAATAGAAGATCATTTTCAACAATAGCATTTTCATAAAATTCATTAGAAAAATAGATAGAACAACCATTATTCTTAGCTTTTATTTCAAAATCTTGTTTAATAATAAGGGTACAAAAATAATATTTTTAATAATTTTAAAAATATAATAATAGGTCTTCAGTTCTAAAATTTTATCTGAAGGCAACTTTAGAATCTTGGTTCCATGGCTTGACCTGAATGGACTCTCCACTAGCATCGAACAACTCAAAGTCACCTTTATTCAGACTCTTTATTTTCTGCAGACCTGTAAAATTTGTAAAGATGTAAGTCATAGATGGAATCTAATACTCAAGAATCTGAAATTGGAGTACTTAATGATAAGTTTATTTGTATCATATACAAACCTTTAGCAATACTTGCTTCTTTATATTTCACAGTTGTAAGGTATTCCTTGCAATTTCTCTTCCAATGCCCATCCTTGCCACAGTGATAGCAATTACTTTTGGCGGAGACCTTCTTCACCTTCTTCTTGGAGATGCCAGCCTTAGGGTTCAACTTTTTTTTTGAACCTTTCTTACCTTTCTTTTTGTTGATCTTATCGACAAAAAGAACTGGACCTTTTCACCTTTAAAATGGCTCTTTACTGTTTTGAGCATATTCAGCAGTTCAGATCGGCTGATATTCAGTTTGTTTATATGGTAGTTGATGACAAATGAGAGAAAAATTGAAGAGTGACTGCAGGATCAAATTCTAGCTAAGTTCACCGTCCATAGCGAAACCCAACTGTCCCAGATGAGTGATCAAATCCATCATCTTAAGGACATGAGTTTGCACAGAGGTGCCTTCTTTCATTTGAACTCGAAACAACTACTTAGATATCTATATCTAGTAGTTTGACATTATTCTCCATATAACTCCTTAAGATTAAGGAGTATAGAAGGAACATCCATATCCTCATGCTACTTCTGAAGCTCATTATGTTAGATGTATATCCTAGAAGCAATCTTGGCTAGCACATACCTTTCTCTAGAGCACGTTTTGTACTTGACGGACAGTCTTTATAACCAATCATGTCATATGTATTCATAATTTATCCTAAAATTAACAAAGATAATTTTGTATATTCTCAAGATGTTGAGAATTTGAGATATACATCATTAGTAGTTAATTTCTAAATACTTCTGATTGAAGAATCGTACAGAGAACAATGATCAATCTATTTAAGATCGATACACGGATAACTCTCTTTAAGGTAGATGAGTCTCTAGTCTAAGATGTGGAGACGCTAAGGTGAGAGTGCAGGTGGTTGTTAGAGAACAACTTGCATTGAGCGTGACCAACATAAGAAATTACTTGGATGTCTACTTACTCGTCAGTGATTTTTTCGATGCTGTAGTGGTGTGACTGGTTCTTTGACCTACGGTGTGTTGGCTATTCACAGCGAGGCTACTTAGTTTGACTGCATGTTCTTTGGTTCCTAGCCATTCGGATCTTGCTGTGTATGTTGGCTATTGTAGATTCAGATTTGGAGTAGGATGCACCTAGATGGAATCTATTGACATTGGTAGAAAAGGAGTAGTCATATACGATTCATAAGACTGAATTCAAAAATTTTTTGATCAGAGTAAGAGTGAATACTGAAAAAGAGTTTTCACAAGATTCACAGATGAACTTGAGTTGAGCCAATCTAGCATATGACTGATGATGGGGTTTGACAATTCTCCATGACCTTCGTCTAGTTGGAACTCACGATAGAGAGATTGTATCACATAATAACTGTATCTAAGGTTCATCTTTTTTATTCTACTAGGTTCTACTACATACTGCTAGCATCACTAGTGGATCATGAGAACTTATTAGGATGATTTTCGGATCAACGATCCTTGTTGAGGTGAGTTGGAATCATTCTAGCCTATCAAAAAAAGTTTCAATGATACTATGACAGAAATCACGGTATGTCTCACTACTTGACAGAATAGAATCTGAGGGGTCACATACAAAAGGAGTATGACCTGATCAATTGATTGGATCATATTCAAATTATCAATCAGATTGATAGTTTGAATTTTAGAAACTACTAAATTGTAAGCGTTACAGTTTTGACAGCTGCTAATTGTTAGCGCAGAGATTAATTATAAATATTATAATTTATTGAGACTGATTAAATTATGAATTAAGTTTTAATTAATTTAAATTAGATTTAATTTAATTTAATACTAATTAGGTTCAATTATCCAAATCAGATTTGGATTTCAAGATTGATTGGATTAGGCTGGACAGCCTTTCGAATTTGACTTAATTCAGACTCAATTTGAATCTGATTGAGATCAAATTTAAATCAAATAAATCATGACTCAGAGAGTCCAAATTTCTTAAGACTCTCTCTTCAATTTTCATAAAATGAAGGAGAGGGAGCACGTAAAGATGCATCCCCTTTTGTTTTCGCGTGCGTGAAGGGGAGGGGTGTCAATAGTTGGCGCCCCACTCCATCTGGGATTCTCTTTCTTACTGATTTTTTTATTTGAATTTGATTTAAAATAAGATCATATCCTTATCAGATATTGTATAGGAGTTATTTTTTTGTGCAATAAAAAAATTGGAGAAAAGAGATGCATGTTCGCATGCGTGAAAGAAATAGGACGCCCCTCCTCTATGTGCATCTTTCCTTATTCTGTTCTTTCTTTCTATTTGAATTTGATTCAAATGAAGAAAAAGATAATGTTTAAAAGGAAAGTTTTTGGACCTTTATTTTGTGTGACAAAATTTTGGGAAGAGAAGGGGCGTAAGCTATTTTAGATGGGAGTTTCCTTTCTTACCGCACAACCTAATCTCAACGCATCTAATTCCTCCCTTTGGATTTGAACGCCTAAGATCAAATAAAATTTGATCTATTAGGATGTTAGGAAGAGGTTAGGCATGGGATTACAAGGAGCTATGTGATGAAAAATAAAGGGGCATGAGTTTTTGGCATGAAGGAGCAGATAGCTTCTTTAGGACATCAAAACATCTCAACGCCCCAACTCCTCTTCTTTCTTCCGACATCTCTAAGCCAAGATCTGATAGAGATCGATCTAAGAGAGAAAAAGAGAGAGAGAGAAGAAGAGAAGAAAAAAAGTTCTTCTTCTCTTCTTGATGATCTGGTTCAGATCCTGATGGATCTATGCGAAGGAGTTCACACAGCGATCTTCTTCTTCGAGATCTAGAAGAAGAGATGTAGATCTAAGGCTGAGGAGCAAAATCTGCAAGATTCTAGCACATCAATGATCTTGATACTTCGATCAAGCATCTTTGTATGGATACCAGTAGAGGTTGGGTACATGCCGGCTACAATCGAACCCCGAATATCTGCAAGATCCAAAGGTATGGAGATCTGATCTCTAAATTTATCTTACTGACGTTTGATTTTTCTTTCAGATTTTAGATCAAGGTAGTATGTTCGTGTCAAGATCCTACACATAGTTTTAGATTAATCTGATACATATTTTGAATTAAAAATATTTTAATTTATTTACTTTCGGTGCATAAAATTTAGAAAAAAATTTTAAACTACACGTACGAAACTATAGCGATTCTAACAGTGATATAGAGCACAGATTCTGATACGAACATGAAAATCCCTCAAATCTAAAATTTGATTTGTAGAAATTAGATCTAAAGATTAGTTAGATGATCAATATTGTTCTGAAATAAGGTTGTCCTGGCATAATCCTATTATGCTAAATGGTTGTCCTAGAATGATGCAGAAATCAATTAATATTAGATCTGAAATTTCTACATATCGTAATGTGATTACAGGATTGTTTCAGATCTAAAATTATTTTAGATCTGAAATAAATCATGAGTTATTCAGATCTAAAATTAGTTTTAGATCTGAATATATTAATTTGGATTTAATTTGGATCTTGTATGATTGCTGAAATTTTTTTCTATATGCATAGATTCAAAATTATTGTTCATATGTTTGACATATGAAAGATAATTAGATCTGATTTTTAATTAATTACATATGTGATATGTTAGATTAATCTCTTACTAGCTTAGTAATCGAATTGGGATAATCATCATGGCCATCCGATCATAAGAAAATGAAAAGATTAAAGTCCCTCTCTTGCCCATTCGATGGTTTTCTCTTATGACGTGTAGGGGTGCTGACTGTGATTTTTTTCATGAAGATGAACAATGAATGAAAAATTATATGTGTTATATATTTTAGATTTAAATCAGATTATGCATGTATTTTTATGTATTTTAGATCCCTAAATATTATATGTGATATATTGTTTTGACACAAGATCTAAAACTTAATTTCTACAAAATCTTAGATCTAAAACTCTAGATTCTGTTTGTATGAAACTATGACTGGCATACCTATGGAGTCGACTCGATTCTTAATTGGGTCAACTCGAGTGTTTGAAGAGTTGACTTATTTTGTTGGAGTCAATTCAAAACCCTGATAGGTCGGCTCATTTACTGATGAGCCGACTCAATAATGCAGGCTAGATCTACATATTTCTATTTGTCTCAATATTATATCGACTCACTATGACAAGTCGATTCGTATATCAGGACGAGTCGACTCGATTCTATAGATAGTAAAATTATATAAGATACAATATATAAATTGTTTAGATCAAAAATTATTTTGAGATCTAAACTTAAATCCATATACATAATGTACTTAATTGAGAATTAAGATTCAAAATTATAAGATCTAAAATTACAAATTTAAGATCTAAATTTTAATGCATAAAATATGAGCTTCAGATATGGATTAAACAAATTAGGTTTAGAGACTAAACTATAACTAGGATCATTGATTAGATCAAGTTAGAATCCTTTTTGATTTTGAGCAGTTGATCAAACCTAATCAAGAATTGGTTGGAATTAGGTCAAAGAGGCTCAAAATTGAATTTAGTTGTAGTTGGTCAAATGTATTCACATGTGATGTGAATTGATTAAGTTAAGATCGAATTTGGCTCTGTGATTTGAGCTCAAATTTATAGGTTAACCTAATTGATTCTAATCAACCAATTTGGTGTCTAAGGCAAGTCTTAGATAGTGGTTTTTTAATTGGTTCCATTGTCTGACCTGGTCAATTCGTTGGTGTCTAAGGAAAGCAATGGTGAGACACCTCTCTCATCTTTACTTGGTATTTTGAGAGATTATATTTTGTATTAGGTTACTTGTTGGAGTTCACCCATACCGACTAGGTTGGTCAATATGAAATGTGCTGATCCAAACCATATTAGTCATTACATAAGATGTATGTGACTAATTAGAAGAAATCTAAACTTAAATCTCTTCACTAAATATTAAGTCTACTAGTCTTCTACCATTGTAGAGATGCAGGTGTCTTTTTTGGTGTTAATCGTTCTTGATTGATTACAGTGGTTTGATTGCATCGGAAAGGCATAATCACTCTATTGGCATTAGATGCTTCGAGATAAAGATGGGGTTGGACCCAATAACTATTAGATGAGGGATTCAATGACAGCTTTGCACTCGTTGGTGAACAATGAGTCATACTTAACTAAAAAATATGTCAATAACTATTAGGTGAGACCACAGGACTTAGAGATTAAGTTGCTACAATATGCCTGGAGAAGCATCTGGACAAAGAGTTGTCCATATATTGGTATACATGTCATCAATAACTATTAGGTGAGGTGCCATACATTGATGGGACCGCAGCATCCACTAAAACCATTTATCACATTAGGATTTTTGTTTTCTCCACCCGAGGAGTGTAAGAGACTCAAAAAATTAGTGAGAGCTATTGTTTATTTTTAAAGTTCTTAAAAGAAACTATTATAAGTGCAATCATCTAATTAAATCTTTATTCTCTATGGTCAATTCTGTCAACTTTCAACACTCTAGCTCGAATCCTAGATATCAACCACTTAATCGAAATCAATTACATAATCTGGCTCAAAAATTTAAGAATAATTTTTAGCTTTTAGAAATTAAGCCATGTTCTTGATCAGATTAATCTAATATTATCAGTTTGTCCAATCCATAATCAATGAGCTATACTTGACAAATGGTTGGACATTGACAATTAGGTTAGATGCTATAAATTGGACTTCATAGTTGATGAAATTCAATATATGCATAAGGACATGTAGACTGCCAATGATATGCTGATTCATTTGCAACAATTGTGAGATGATCAAAGTCACACAGTACATGAGATGTGTGATGGGTAGTTTGTCTATAATCGATGATCAAAGATATTAAAGAGCTTGAAAAGCTCGATATGATCATGCATAAGAAATTACTAATAGATTTGATCTTACAATCTCTGATTCATTCAGATAGTTTATGAAATTATTATATGAATAAATATTATAGCATCTTAACTAAATTGATTAATATGCTGGTAACAAAGAGATCTTAAAAAGTTCAGAGGTACATATTTGGAGAACCTAAAAAATATTTACATGCCTTTGGAAGGTATGTCGAATTGCTCAAATTTGATTTTATGATTTTTTTTTTCATTAGATGCTAGTGTATATTACACACTTTAATATAAGGTCTAAGGAAAGAAGAGGATGAGAAAAGGTGAAATGACTCTTTTAAAGTCAGTAATGGCATAAAAATTGCACTATGGCTGTAGGCACCTAATCTCGGTGATTACCATTTGAAATTTAGTTCTTTATCATTTGCATGATAATGCATTTGTGAACTTATTTGAGCAAATAGTGAATGTCATTGGGTCTGAGAGATCCAGAACCAAATAGCCTGAAGTATATAGATGGTTCTTTTGGCTAGGTCATGTATGAGAAAAAATGATTTGCCAACTGAAGAAAATGGGCCTTTGGACTCATTGACTGTTTAATCATATCTAGTTTGTGAATCATCTTTTAAGGATTAATGACCAAACTATCTTTTGTGGGTTAAAGGGATAGAACTATTGAGATACTTATCCTAGTATACATACGATGTACATGGCCCATTTGATGAGCTAGACTAGGAGGTTATCACTACTTCATCACCTTTACTGATGAGCAGTCATGGTCTAGGTATGTATGTAAGATACAAATCTAAAAATTTTGAAAGATTCAAAGAATTCAGATGTGAAGTAGAAAAGCAAATCGAAAAAATTTTAAAGGTACTTCGATCAGATCGAGGACGCAATACCAAATAAAAAATTTATCGATTATCTAAAGAGAATGACATAGTTTTATGATAGAATTCTCCTTATACACCTCATCTTAATGGGATATCTTGAGGAGCAATGGCACTGTATGAGATATGGTCCGGTTCGTCTGAATATCACTAATTTAACTATTTTTCTTTAAGAATAAGGTTTAATCTTTGAAATTTAAATTAATTTCCCTCTAAAGTTGGTTTCACTACACCATATGAGATATGATATGATGGACAGGTTAGAGGATAGGTCTATGAGAGCTTATTTATGGGGTATCTCAAAAAGAGTTTGGAATGTCACTTTCTTTTTCAGTGGTTCACAATGTGATTATGAGCAATCATACTATTATCTTGAAAACAGTGGGAGGACGAGCTCAAAAAGAGAGTCTCCAAAGAACAATGAGTACTTATACAACCTATTTAAGATGAGCCAGTATATGTAGTACCTCCTCCACCTCATAGATCTAGTAGGATCTTCTATCTTTTAGAAATATACTTGGTATTCTGACAAAGGATTAAGAGAAAGTATTTCTTGAGGGAGATTGGGAATATAGGGATGATTCCAAAACCTACAACGATGTGATATGAGAAATCATATAGTTACATGAAGGTCAGTGAGAGGGTTCCATACTGACATCGGTTATGATGTGGATACATATAGAATTTTTTTATCAAAGACCTAGGTCAAATATTCTAAAAATAAAGGTCTATAGAGATAGATTCTGAAAGGATGTTTGTTTTTCACAGACAAGAACATAGAACAGGTGCTGAAAGGGTTCAGTATTGAAACCTTCAAGAGGGATCCATTATCCTCTTGGGCATAGGTGGATGCTATGCTATGTACTCGATTTGGTATATCTTGCTGTAAAAGTCACAAGCAGATATTAGTCGAATCCAGGCTGGGAGCATTGGATTACTGTGAAAAATATCCTAAGTACTTGAAAAGCACTAAGGATTATTCCTTGTCTTTGAAGAAGGGTTAGAACTAAGAATGGGAGGATACACTAATGTTGATGGTAAAATATCTACATCAATATGTATTCTTGAGCTATATTGGTTCGATATGTTGAAAGGATTCCAAATAATCGATCAATGAAAGCTTAATATGTCATAGATGTGCAGGATGCATTCTGGATCTTATGATAGTTACGAAACTTGATGTCATACCATTAGATACTATGACATTGTACTGCAAAGATAATGGTCCATAGCCTTCGCTAAGGAGCCAAGGTCTCACCAGAAGTCCATGCACATAGAGCAGGGATATACACGATTATCTCAAGTAGAAATATATGGAGGTGCAGAGAGTAAACTCCATATAAGATGTAGTGGGCCCGAGCCACTTAGCCAGCTAAACACCAAAGCCTGTCTTCAAAAGATGGAGCTCAGGTATATGGTAGATTGGCTTTAGTGCAAGTGGAGTTTGTTAGATGTGTGTCCTAAAAGCCAATCTTGACTGACACATACCTTTCTTTAGGGCATATTTTATACTTGACGGATAGTCTTTATAACCAATCATATCATATGTGTCATGATTTGTCCTAAAAATTAACAAAGATGATTTTGTATATTTTCAAAGTGTTGAGAATTTGAGACATACATCATTAGTGGTTGATTTCTAAATGCTTCCAATTGAAGGATCGTCATGGAAGACAGTGATCAATCTATTTAAGATCGATGCATGGATCACCTCCTTTTAAGGTAGATGAGTCTCTAATCTGTGGTGTGAAGATACTGGGGTGAGAGTGCAGGTGGTTGTTAGAGAACAACTTACACTGAGTATGACAATATAAGAAACACTTGGATGTTTACTCACTCGTCAATGATTTTCTCGATGTTACAGTGGTGTGATTAGTCCTTTGACCTGCAGTGTATTAGCTATTTATAGCAAAGCTACGTAGTTTGACTGCACATTCTCTTGGTCCCTAGCCGTTCAGGTCTTTACTGTGTATATTGGCTATTGTAGGTTCAGATTCGCTATTTGGAGTAGGATGCTTCTAGATGAAATCTATCAACCTTGGTAGAAAAGGAATAGTTCTATACGATTTGCAAGACTGAGTTTAGAAAATCTTGATCAGAGTAAGAGTGAATACTGAAAAAATTTTTTAGAGATTCACAGATGAAATCGAGTCAAGTCAATCTAGCATATGACTGACGATGGAGTTTAACAGTTCTCCATGACCTCCGTCTAGTCGAAACTCATGATAGAGGGATTGTATCACATGATAACTGTACATAGAAGTTTATCTTTTCTATTCTACTAGGTTATCACTACATGTTGTTAGACATTACTGATGGATTGTGAGAACTCACTAGGATCATTTTCGGATCAACGATCCTTATTGAGGTGAGTTGGACTCGTTCTAGTCAATCGAAAAGAGTTTCGATGATACTGTGATAGAGATCACGGTATATCTCACTACTAGATAGAATAGAACCTGAGGAGTCACATACAAAAGGAGTATGACCTGATCAATTGATTGGATCATATTCGAACCATCAATCGGATTGATAGCTTGAATTTTAAAAACTACTAAATTATAAACATTACATTTTGGCAACTGTTAATTGTTAGCGCAGAGACTTAATTATAAATATTATAATTTATTGAGATGATAAAATTATAGATTAAGTTTTAATTAATTTAAATTTAATTTAATTTAATTTAATACTAATTGGGCTCAATTATCTAAGTCAGATTTGAATTTCAAGCTTGATTGGATCAGGCTTGATAGCCTTTCGAATTCGACTCGATTCAGACTAGATTTGAATTCGATTGAGATCAAATTTGAACTAGATGAATCATGACTCAGAGAGCTCAGGTTTTTTAAAACTCTCTCCAATTTTTATGAAAAGAAGGGAAGGGAGCACGCAAAGATGCGCCCCCTTTTGTTTTCGCGTGCGTGAAGGGGAGGGGTGCCAATAGTTGGTACCCCACTCCATCTGGCATTCTCTTTCTTATTAATTTTTTTTATTTAAATTTGATTTAGAATAAATCATATCCTTATCAATATGGCATGGAGTTATTTTTTTGTGCAACAAAAAAATTGGAGAAAAGAGACGCATGTTTGCGTGCGTGAAAGAAATAGGGCGCCCTCCTCTATGTGCATCTTTCCTTATTTCGTTCTCTCTTTCTATTTGAATTTGATTTAAACTAAGAAAGAGATAATGTCTAAAAAGAAAGATTTTTGGACCTTAATTTTGTGCGACAAAATTTTGGGAAGAGAAGGGGTGTACGCTATTTTAGATAGAAGTTTCCTTCCTTACCGCACAACCTAATCTCAATGCATCTAATCCCTCCCTTTGGATTTGAATGCCTAAGATCAAATAAGATTCGATCTATTAGGGTGTTAGGAAGAGGTTAGGCATGGGATTACAAAGAGGTGTGTGACAAAAAAAAAAAGGTGGCATGAGTTTTTGGGGTGAAGGAGCAGATAGCTTCTTTAGGACATCAAAACATCTCAACGCCCCAACTCCCCTTCTTTCTTCCTGACACCTCCATGCCAAGATCTGATAGAGATCATATTTAAGAGAGAAAAAGAGAAAGAAGAAGAGAAGAAAAAAGATTCTTCTTCCCTTCTTAGTGATCTGGTTCAGATCCCGATGGATCTATGCGAAGGAGTTCGTGCAGCGATCTTCTTCTTCGAGATATAGAAGAAGAGATGTAGATCCAAGGATAAGAGCGAGACCTATAAGGTGTTAGCATATCGGTGATCTCGATACTCTGATCAGACATCTTCATGTGGATACTAGTAGAGGTCGAGCACGTACGCATCTACGATCGAAACTCCGAACATCCACATGATCTAAAGGTATGGAGATCTGATCTCCAATTTATCTTACTGATGTTTGATTTTTCTTTCAGATTTCAGATCAAGATAGCATATTCATATCAAGATCCTATGTATAATTTTTAGATTAGATCTAGTAATATTTTAAATTAAAAATATTTTAATTTATTTACTTCCACTACATAAGATTTAGAAAAAAAATTTAAACTACACATACGAAACCATAGCGATTTCTAACACATTGTTCATCGAGGCAAGCATGATACACTTGACAGTCATATTATCATCCTTTCACATCTTATATGTGGCCCTTTCTCCTCAGATACATCTTTCCTGATCATATTGAGTGCAGGTAAATCTAGTATATAGGAGACTTTCTCCTATGTGAGAACTATTCTCAAATTTCTCAATCAATCCACATAGTTTGGTCCGATCAAGTTGTTACCATCTAATATACCTTGCAGTGATAGTGAGGATGTCATATATGTAGTTAATCTACAATAATAAGAACACAATCTAAGCGGATAACTCATGATGACATGCACAATTAGATTAGGACTTTTATCTAATGTATTTTTCACTATTTTAACAAATTTCATAATCCTCAAGTATGAAAAATGAGAAATATCATTATATTTTTTAGTGGGGTTGAGATTCTTATTCCTCTCAAACACCTTTGTGGATAGCATAACAAGCATTCATGAGTTCAAAAGTAAGTAACTCTTTACCAATTATACTTCATACAATTCTCAATATTTTTCTCTCTTGCCTCTAGATGACTCATAGTCTTGTGGATAGCACAACAAACTATAGTATTTTAATTAAGTTAATCTTTCAATCCCATATGGTCATACTTAAACAATGCTGCCCTTGTAGATAGCACAACAAAGCAATACTATTCAAATATGTCATAAGCATCAATATATACTTAGTCAACATTATTTCAATTTCTATGGTAAGCCTTGTGGATAGCACAATAAGCTCACTAAGATCTTGACATACTTTATTGATCAAGTATGAAAGAAGGTCTTTGTAGTATCTACATCACTAAATAATCTATGTCCGAAACTTAATAAGACAAAATTGGCTAGGTCAGTTGGTGGGAGGCTTCCCATAGCTTTTCTTAGATACTAACAAAGTTGGCCAGGCCAGCATATGGACCTAATTAGAAAACTATCTTTCTTACTCATCTAGACACCAATTGATCAATAAATTCGATATTTGATATGTAAGTAAATTCCGACATTACAATTTAATATAATTTTATAAAGGATCTTTGAACTGATCTCGACACATCCTAACTTCTACATAAAATGTAATATACAAATTATGCAATTCAACATACTTTTTAAGTTATAATATCAATCATATTGACATACCAAAAATAATTACAATAATCATATAAGGGTACACAAATGACTTAACATATATAACAAGTTTAGTCAAAATTAAAACAAACCTTAATCAAATTAGGCATGCATTACACTCTTAATCAAAAAATTGATTTAAATATCAAGCAACTATGAATCAATAAATTTTATATTATCATCAATTCAAAATTTTAATAACTGAAATTTAAATCCATGGTTCAAATAAAGTCAAAAATAATTTTTGATTTTAAGATTGATGCTAGAAGTCGATGCAATATTTTTGGCAAAATATGAACTAGAACAATTCTATATTACAATTTTTATACTTGTTTGATTGAATCTAACAAGAGTGGCTCTGATACCATTATTGGATTTCTATCATGCAGTAAAATAAAAATTTTAAAATTTTTAAAATATGTATATCGAAAGCTTTAACAATTAAAATTGTCGAATCAAAATTCAAATCCTAGAATCACCTTGTAGATTTCGAACAAAACAAAAACAAGTATGCAAAGAGATAGAAATTTATACTTTCTAAAAATGAGTAGTGTGATAAAAAGGTGATCTCTATGAGACTCCAAAATAGAAGTCCTCCAACGGTGATCTGCATGAAAGTTGGCCAAGATCCTTCCTAACCAATGCGTTACTGCAGTCTTTTTTCACAAGAATACTGCTAGCTTCGAACTCGAAGAACGATCGTACCAATGCTCAGTTGTCTTTGATTTTACTACTAAAATTATGCTAAAAAAATTCTCTCTAGAAGTCTCACAACCTAAGATTTGATTTTATGCTCCAACACATGGAAAAATCAAACCCTAGGATAAGGTAGCAACACTTGCTATTTTTCTCATCACCCTTCTTACTAATTTCCTCTCAATTTTTTTCTTGTTTTTTTCAAAAATTTTTCTCCCTTATCACATGCCAAATACCTATGATTTTCAACCAAAATCTAGCACCCAACCCATATGGGATGCCCCATATAAATAGGTTAGGAAGAGACGTAAAGAAGCACCAAGGGGTGCCAACTCTTGGTGCTCCATATCTTCATGCGGAGAATTAATTCTTCGTAGCTTTAAGTGGTGCAGAAGACCCTTCATATAGAAGGACTCCTCTTCTTCTGCACCCCATGAATCCATCTTAAAATATGCATGTGATAATTGAGAAAAAATAGGAAACCAATAAGATGGATAAGAGTCTTCATGAAGAAGGACTCTTCCACTTCTCAATGCAATAAAGGGTGGGCGGCAATTTATTTTTGGCATGAAACTGGGTAGTGTGGAAGTCTCCTTCTACACTTGAAACACTTTCAAGTTAGATAAAAGTCCAATTAAAATAGACCCAATCCAATTAGATCCAAGACAACAGATTCAGTTTAGCTCAAACACTTTGAACTTAACCTAATTAGAAATTTGGGTTAACACAATGTGCTAGCATATCAAATTAATCTCCTAGGATTTATATTAAATTCTAATTAAATTAGATCAAGACCAAATTCTAAAGTGTGTGACCATTGGATTTCAAATTTAGCCATAGTGGACACAAACTCTTGACTTAACCCTAATCTAATTATATTAGGTCAGCTCAAGAGTCCCAATCAATTAGGACTCTTCCTAATTAATTCTTAATTAAACTCTTTTAATTTTGATAAGTCTATAAGTTAAGATTGATATCTAGTAATGTATCATGACTATCAGAAAAAAATAAAATTTTGATAAAAAAATATCAAAATATCTTTCAGTGGTAAGTTATTGTGTAATTCAATTCTTCAGTCAAACAACATCCCAGATGAGCTATGGATATAAATTATGTCAAACTTAATTACTTATTTATATGTATCTCGATCAAAAAGTGATGATTCAGTTGATGATATAATAGAAATCTCTTTCTAATTATCATACTGCTTTAGCCAAAGACTTTCAGAATCATCGACCTATGAGATCACATAGGATGTTTGCTCTCCTTATTAGGAGTGATTGATCCCTTATTGATCACTCATAATCTGCTTCCATACTTCACCACATCCAGAACCCTTCACATAAGGATCAAAGAATCAAATTAGAAAGTGAACCAAAATATGGATTCATATACATAAGGTACCATGACGATCTCAAGTTGAAGGATCACTTACACAACTCCTACTAGAGAATAATTAGCTGACATATAAATAAGACTCTATCAGTTGTTCTCTTGCAGGTCTATTCAGTGAACTCATTCTCTAATGAGCATCCACATCTTTGTATTAGTGTCGCCACACAAGTGGTTGTGAGATCAACCACCCTCATCATCGAGCATGCATAGGACATGCTAGCCTTACCGGTATCATTGATCTTGACTCAATGAACCAATGACTGAAAATACTTTAGATCATGGCTATCAAAGATTTAGGTTTCACTGATATGATCTCATTATGGTCCTAAAATTATTATCCAGACCTATAGGGTTCATTATAATCTTAAAAAATAATAATAAGATGCAGCATATAATGAATCGAAAAGCTTATTTCATTAAATAATAATGTCAATTACATGAGTTTGAAAGATAAATTACAAAAAATACTCGATCTTATCTCATATGCGATTAGCTTGGAGGGCATTATTCTTTCAAGCTATCGAAATTGGATCCTGTCTGCTTATCGCTATCCAATAGCGATCGGAGTAACAAAGAAGTGGCCATATCTGAAAGAAAAAATAAGATCAAATTAATATACGAATTAGTTAAGCTTAAAGACTTAGACTTTAGTCTAAAGATTTTTTACTATTTTATATGAATTGATAGTCTCTACCTCCAATTCGAAAAATTACTTTAATTTCTTAGCGGGTACTAAAATCTATAAAATTTTATTCGAGCTCGAGTATGGCTCGACCAATCCTTGTGCATCCATAGATAAGTTCATAATCAATTATTTTTTAAATAATTTTGAGTATACTATTTTTTTCCGGCAATATTTCAGGAGGCTTTGGCCTCCACTGAAAGTGCTGGTTAGGTCTAACCATTAATATGACAAGATTTAATGCATCAAACTAATAAATGATCAGACCCGTGTGTGGCTTGACTAACCAGACCACCTATTAGAAGGATACAGCTAAATTATCATATTATAAATGATAATTCTAATAGTTAGATGAGCACTGGGCATGTGGCTCCATCCAATGATCATCCGACTATTGGACCCATTACCATCTAACTTAATGGGAGGCTATGATTTAGTTATCCTTATAACTATTTTATTTTATGGATCTAATAATTTAGAAGATTTAGTTAAATCACTTTAATAGAATTAAAAGGACTGACCAACTAATTATAATCCTCCTACTAACTATATTAAGTCAGATCAAAGAAGACTAGATACAAGCTGATCTAGGGCACCTAAATCAGTGATACTGATTTACCTATTGACATGGGTTAGCTTGAGTCAATGAGCAATATAATTGAATACAGATTAACCATACTGGCCAGATAAGTGAGATCGGTAGGAGAATATGCCATTAACTCGTCATAGACTCAATCTATATGAGTAGCTTCAATTATTGACCATCGATCAAAATTGCCAAACTTACCTTAGACACCAATCAGTTTATCTATGTAATTTGGTTTGCCTAAAGACTCAGGCTCGACCATCAAACCAAATCGAGATCTATTTTGATCTAATCAAAGACATAGATTTTGACCAACTACAACTATTGAGAATTGATCAAGAGAAGAATTGACCTAATCAGAATTAATAGTTAATTAGATTTGATCAATTACATAACATAGTCCATTATCTATGTGATTTCTAACCCTAGGTCTAACCCAGTTAAATGGATCCGACTTGAATGAACCTATAATCCATGATTTATAAAAGTGGCCATAGATCTTTGATTCTCAAATCTAGATTACTTAATTCTCAATTAAGTTTAAGGCTGACATGGGTTGGGATTCGGTATTTGAAAATGATTTTCAAATTTTATAAAATATTTCACAAGTTTTCATGCAATCAACAGTAAATTAATTTTAGATCTAACATATAATATATCAGATCTAAAATAATTTTTTTTAATCTCTTTTCATTGTTCATCTTCATGAAATGATCGTGCAGCACCCCTACACGTCATAAGAGAACCCCATCGAATGGGAGAGGGCCATAAATGTTAGAATTTTAGTTTTGGGACATGCATGTATATTTCAAAATTTTATTTTTTAAATATCATAGTAGAATACAAGATTAAAATACTTTTAATCTGAATCATGCATGCATAAAAATATAAAACCACAAGATCTAGTTCATATGCTGAAATTCAGATTGTGATCGAATCGCATACCTATTTTGCAATCGCTTTTTTCAAATTTGGATTTGAAAGAATTTTTTTTTTAGCTGCATAAGTGTCCGACCTCTACGGATATCCACTCGAGATCAGTCTGAAACAGTCCTCTTCAAGTTAAATTTTCTTCTCTAAGAAAATTCAGCCTGCTGAATTTGAATGAAGCCTGGATTGCGATCACTCTTGATCTCTTTCTTGATCTTCTTCTTTCCTTGCTTTGTGCTGCTACCAAATACTAGGAACCAGCAGCAAGTGGATGCCCAACAGCCCTTGGGCATGATGAAGAAGGGATGCCCCAAGTGCTAGGACATGTGGACGTTCTAGGGGAGAAGAGAAAGGGAGAGGAAGAGAGGGCATGGGGGGTTCTAAGAGAGGCATGGAGTGCTGGTTTGGATTTCTAGGGACCTTAGGAGAGATTTCTTTAAATAGGCAAAATGATTGAATCCTATTCAATCTCATAATACAAGTCTTACTTGCATTAGGTTTTCTAATAACTTAAGTTATTCAACTTCTATTAGGAATCTTTTTAGACGCCAACTCTTGGAGCCTTTGCACTCACTAATTTACACCCTCTTTTGCACCCAAGAGATGCCCCATATGAAAATTATAAGCCCTCTAATCATGAGACACGTCCAACTTGATCAAATCAAAATGGCACCCAAGAATAACTATCAAAAAAATTAATTAGGATCTTGCACCTTTAATTCATATGATCCAAAACCTTAGACACCCAACAATTAAAGTCCAATGAATCTAATTTATATAGATTATTAGCAAGTAATTAAGTTTGAATTATCTTATCAAATAAGAAATTCAAATGAAAAGAGAACATTGGGTCCAACTATGTGCTAGCAAGGTTACCTTGAACCCAATCAGGTTTCTCTAAACCCAATTGACACTTCATAAGCTCAATTATTTATTTCAGACCTAATCCCTTTATTGTGTGATTCCATAGGTTTAATTCTATCTGATAGTGAGATATACAATGATCTTTATCAAAGTATCATTGAAACTCTTTTAATGGATCGGAATAATTCCACTGTAACTCATCAAAGATTGTTGATCCAGAACAACCCTAGTGAGCTCTCATAATCTACTAGTGACACCTAGCAGTATGTAGTGACAATCTAGTAGAATCGAAATGAACCTCTAGGTGTAGTTAATGTGTGATTTATTTCTTCTATCGTGAGTCCAACTTGATAGCAGATCATGGATAAATCGTCAAATCTCAACATCAGTCATATGATAGATTCGATCAGCTCAAGTTTCATTATGACTTTTATGAAAATTCTTTTTCATCAATCACACTACTGCGGTCACAGACTCTCGGACTTAGCCTCTCAAATTTCATAGGATTACTCCTCTCTATCAAAGTTGATAGATCCCATCTTGATGCGCACCTTACTCCTACAGTGGACCATCTATCGCCAACATCCACTACAAGAGCTCATTGAGATCCATGTTTATCTGTCAATCAAACTCAACTGCCTCACTGCGAGCAGTAATACCATCTTAGTCAAAAGATCAGTCACACAACTACAGTATTGAGACAATCACTGACGATTAAATTGAAATCCAAGTGATCTCTCGTATGGTCATGCTCATACTAGTTGTTCTCTAACAACTACCCACACTCGTCGTCCAGTGTCTCTATACTGTAGACTAGAGATCCATCTATCCTGAAGAAAGTGATCTATATGTCAGTCTATTCGAATCGATCACCATCCTCATGATGATCCTATGATCGAAAATATTTAGGAATTAAATACATGTCTCTAATTCTCAATTTTTTAAAAATATGTATCGAAAGTTAATTTCATGGATGATTCAAGGACACATCACACTTGAATGAGAAATAAACTTGCTCTTTTATTGATCATATCAATGTATTAAGTATAAAATTATGTTCTAAATTTATTACAATATGTCAGCCATATTGACTTCTAGGACATAATCTAACAATCTCCCACTTGGACTAAAGTCAATTGGCCATAAATTTAGGTCCCACCTTCTCAAAGTGGACTTTCATTTTTGGTTGGCTCAACTACTTTGTCAGTGGGTCTGCCACATTGTTCGTGGAGTCTACTCTTCACATCTCAACATGTTTCTTTTCGAGATAGTTGCATATGATATTATACCACCGCTCGATGTGCTTTGATTTCTGATGAGACCTCAGCTCCTTAGCAAGTGCTATGGCTCCATTATTGTTGCAGTAAACTGGTATGGCATCCGATATCATAACCCAAAGTTTCACGATGAACTTCTTGAATCAGAAACCTTTTTTGCAGCATCTGAAGTAGTGACATACTCAGCCTTTATAGTTGAATCCGCTATGATGGATTATTTGAAACTCTTCTAGCTAACTGCGCCACCATTGCAAATGAACACATATCTTGATGTAGACTTTCTATCTTCAGGATTAGACATGAAGTTTAAGTCAGTACTCTCCTCAACTCGCAACTCAGAGTCTCCTCCAAAGACCAAGAACAAATCCTTAGTTCTTTATAAGTACTTAAGGACATTCTTGACAGCTATTGATAAGTGGTATATTTTTATATTTATTCTTGACCACCTATGACAGCGATCAAATTTTGGTGTCGTTGTCGGGAATCTAGGATGATTATCTTTTTTTTTATGAAGAAAAAAAATAAAAGAGAATTGATTGTTGAAGGATTAACAAGAAATAGAATAGCAAAAATCAAAAGTGTAAATTAAATTTTGAAAGAAAATAATTTAGAGAAATAACCTAGGAATTTTGAATCTACCATGCAAAGAGATTTACTTTTTTTTTTTATGTTGTAATATAAAATTTTTGTAATTATGATATTAGTATAGTTTATCTCTAAAGGATACGAACTGTATCAGTAGATTACAGCTCATCCTATTGAATATAAACTATTTAAACTCAATTACAGGATATAAGATTTAATCTAGCATACTATGATCTATCTTTTCTAAGCATGTACCGTATCCAGAGATCATGGCACGTCAAGAGAAGGTATAGGCCGTGTAGGCTGGATCAATACCTCAGAAAAAAATAAAAAGATATGAAATAAAAGTAAAATTTTATTACATAAAAATTAAATATAAAAAAAAAAATAACAACCTATTTACAGGCTTCATCATATTCCTAGATTGAAGGGATTTAGCCTCGCATCAAGCTCTCAACTCCATAATCTCCCAATAATTGATCCCTAAAGCTCTTTGAATTTTTTTTCTATTTTTTCTTTGCTTTTTCTCTGATTTTTTCTTCTCCTAAAGCTTATTCCCAGATTTCTATTTATAGATAATTTTTTCATATTTTTCTGATCATAAAAGGAGTCCTAAAACCCTTAAAAAATGTATTAATCTCCTAAGAATATTTCTGCCGTCAGATCTGGATTGGACGCCCAGATTAGTCCCAAAATCAGCCTTTTACTCCTTATCAGGGTTGATTCATTCTGACCGTCCGATCTGGATTCGGATTGGTTCTGGCCATCGGATTGTGCCATATATCTTCTCTTGTAAACCGACAGCAAATATGGACCGTCAGATCTGGGTCTGGATACATGTCAGCCGTTGGATTGTACAAAAGAGGCTTCCACCACCCGTAGATTGTGCCTATAGATGCTTGTTGTTTCTGATGGATCGCATCCGGCTCTGTGGACCGACCGATTGGTTCATCATGCATCGGAGGCTATTTTTAGATTTTTTTTAAGTATTTTGGCTCCGTTTTTACTCCGATTTTTATCTAAAAAATTGAAAAAAATATGTATTAAATTTTTTAAAAAGTTTCTTCATTTTGATGCTTAAATTATTTAATTAAATTAACATCTTATTTTTTATAAATATATTAATTTTATTTTTTTTAAAATTACTTATTTTTTAAGAAAATTCAATAAATTTATGAAATTAGGTTTTTAAGAAGATGTTAACACCATAAATTATCAAAAATATCTATAATAAATATAAAAATATATCATTAATTTTTTTTTATTTTTTTTAATTACTTTCTAACTTACCTAGTTTCTTAGTCAAACTTACTTTCTTTCAAAAAAAAAAAATCTCTACATTGACACCTCATAATTACTTAAGAATTAGATACTTAATCACAAAATCTAAAAAATAAAATAAATTAATTTACTCTTAACTAACTATAAATCTGATCATCTTTTCTTCTTGCATTACATAAGTCCATAAAAATCTTAAGGGCACATACCCTAAATAAGATAAGGTAGGGATTTTATCACCCTTCTTGGCTCACAAACCACTATCCTGCATATTGCATTGACCTAAACCTTAACTTAAATCAATTAGACATTAGCCCCTAAGGACTTTCGAGCTCAATAGGATAAGGGATCCTAAGAATAAGATCGGTTAGGTTAGTCGGTTTGATTGGTGTCTAGAAAAATAGTTCAAAGATTACGTCATGAAGGAAGGTGGTTATTTAATTGGTTCATTCGTTTATCTGACCAACTTAGTTGGTGTCTAAGAAAAGCAATGGGGGGACCCCCACCAACCTTATACTTACCTGGCTAGTTGAGTGGCTAGTTTTTTACCTGGAGTGCTCAAAGACAACCTTGGTAATTAGGAGCTGTCTAGATCTAGGGTTATCCTTAGCTAGGATTGATTGCATAATGTGATTACTAACCTACAAACTTTAACCTTAATTAAAACACTCTTATTAATGTCTCTAGATTTAGGACTCCTTAGGACTCTCATCTCTAGAACTCTTCTTCTTCTCCTCTTTTTTTCTCATATATTAAAATTAAAAAAGTTATTAAAAAATTAAAAAAATTAAAAAAAAAATTTACTGAGATAAAATAAAATTGCCAGACACAATCTAAAACCTACAAGCCTATAAGATTACTGAGAAAGAAATGATTCAAATAGACAACCTAGAACTCTGTTGGACCTGTGTTATTCGATTAGCTTGTCCAACCATCTAGAATTAGATCCTCAACTAACAATTTTATAATTAATTTTAAACGATTAACATGCATCCTATATTCACTAAAATTAAAATGCATACATTTATTCAAGGAGTTTGAAGACATAGAGTTGCAACTTTGACTAATAGAATTGAAGCTTTAGAATTCAAAAGATATATCAATTTAATCAAGTGCTAGCACCCATGTGCATTGGATGTGATGCACCAGATCATGTTGCAGAGGAGTGTCCTTATTTGATGAACCCAACCCAAATTGAGCTCATACAGGAGAGTGCATTCAATGAAAGCTACATAAATGAACCTTATGCACCAATCTATAACCCAGAGGCTGAAAGTCATCCCAATTTTATATGGTCACAAGATACACATTAGGGCTCATAATTTTTATCAACCCTATCTATGGCTCAACCAAACACTGAATGATCAACCAGGTTTCGATCTGAGGAAAAGTCAACATATTAGAAAAGAGTCTAGATGTCTTAGTGCAATCAACTTCAAACATTAAAAATACTCTCAATAATTTCATGCAAACCACTGATCAGTTATTTAAACAATTGGGCCAATCAACTATAATGGTTAGTAAATTAGAAGAGAGTAGATTATCAAGTCAACTAGAGGATGACCCTAGAGCTCAGAATGGTCTAGAACTTAAAGACCAGTTCAATCAGTTGAGAACATTCAGATCTGAGAAATTGGAGGAGATACCCGAAGTTGATAATAATGAGATAAACTGAAAATTAATTGTTGAACCCCTCATGACACTGATTGAACCTCTGCTTAAAAAGAAAGAGACAACAATAGGAGATCCAAAATACTTTCTCACACATCGAGTATATAGATCTAGATCTTTAAAATCTCGACTAGTACTTAAGTTATACCTAGATCTAATTATAAAGAAAGAATTGTTAGTTATCAAAAGAATGAGTCATATAATGGTCCCAAGTAGAAAATACCTTGAGGAAGATCCTGAATCACGTAGAGAATTACAGACTCATGTTAAGATTGGGGCAGGAATAGGATAGACACTCTTTTAGCGTCTGACTGAAGACGATAAACTTGCACTTTTTGAGAGGCAACCTAAATTTTTTTTATTTTATTTTAACTGATCTTCATTTTTTTAGGAATAAAAGACTGCTTTGTATGGAAGAGCCTGCCAATAATCTGGTCTGACTGAAGACTTAAAACTTAGAGCTTTGTGGGAGGCAACCCAGTTTCAATTTTTATTTTACTTTCTTTTGCATTATGTTCAGATTAATCAAGGCTTGCTTTGTTCGAATTTGAAGGCAATATTGACTAAGATGGGGGAAGCACCAATTTTAAAAAAGCTTCTAGATCTGGTGACATCTCTTCTTTTTCTTTCTCTTTTTATGCACCCTTCATTTTTTCTACTCCATTGAGGATAATATCGATTAAGTTGGGGAGAAGAATAAAAAAAAATTAAAAATCTCAAGTAAGTTAGTATTTAGCATTTAAGCACCAAATTACATTTAAGAATTGAGTCAAACTAAGTATTTTTAAAAGAAAATTGATGTACAGACTAGAGAGTTTGTGAGATATCGAGGGATCAAGTATTAAAAAAACTTAATAAGGAGTTAAGTTTAAAACTTAAATAGTTTTCTTTGAGTATTTCTAAATTTTTCTACCACATCAAAGAAGAGTTTACTTCTTATGGACTTATATATGGTAACTATACATTTCTTCATATATTTAAAATTTTTTTTTTTCAAGTACTTCATGCTGAGTAACCAGATCTCTTTGCCTAAGCAAGCATTGAGTTTTGCATCAAAAGGTATGAAGGGCAAAGAAGCTTTGTTGTAAAGTTAGTTTTAACTCGTAGCCTGTTTGATTCGAGCAAGTAGGTCTGAGGGTATTCTATACCTAGTACCCTAAAGCCATCTGATTTGGGAGTTATTGGCTGAAAACTCGCTACGTAGGTCAAACAAAAAGCTTAAGGGGTTAAAACACTCAATAGTGGTAAATATTAAAAAAAAAAGAGTTCAATAAATGAAGGATGAAAGTAACAATGTACTTGTCCATAAGAAGGTTAATGATTTAGAGATAAAGGTAGAAATAATTTAGAAAAAATTAAAAAAAATTTAGTATTCTTAGTTTAACTCTTATATTAATTAGTATTAATACTCCAATGACATACCTCACTCATGCTCTACTATATATCAGTGGTCTTTTTAAAATTATTTGGTGAAATTTGAGACTTTAAGTTAAATGATACTTAAATCTAAATTCTTTCTTTAATCGAAGATGAGCAAAGTTCATGTTGGGAGATGTGATAAGTGGTATATTTTTATATTTATTATAATATTTTTGATAATTTATGGTGTTAACATCTTCTTAAAAATCTAATTTCATGAATTTATTGATTTTCTTGAAAAATAAGTAATTTTTTTAAAAAAAATAAAAATTAGATATATTTATGAAAAATAAGATGTTAATTTAATTGAGTAATTTAAGTACTAAAATGAAGATTTTTTAAAAAATTTAATACATATTTTTTTTTTCAATTTTTCAGATAAAAATCAGAGCAAAAATGGAGCCAAAATACCTTAAAAAAACCTAAAAATAGCCTCCCGTGCATGGTGGACCAATCGATCGGTCACAGAGCTAGGGCGTGGTCCACCAAAATAATATGCTATCCACAAGCATGGTTTACGGGGGAGGAAGCCTCTTTTGCGCGATCCAACGGCTGACATCCATCTAGACCCAGATCCGACGGTCCACGTTTGTTGCCGGTTTACAAGAGAAGATATATGGCGCGATCCGATGGCCCAAAACCAATCCAAATCCAAATCAGACGGTCAGAATTGAATTCGACCCTGATAAAGAGTAAAAGGCTGATTTTTGGACTGATCTGGGCAGTCCAATCCAGATCCGATGGTTAGAATATTCTAAGAGATCAATACATTTTCTAAGGGTTTTAGGACTCCTTTTGTAATCAGAAAAATATGAAAAAAATCATCTATAAATAGGGAGTCCAGGAATAAGCTTTAGGAGAAGAAAAAATTAGAGAAAAAGTAAGAAAAAAATAGAAAAAAAATTCAAAGCACTTTAGGGATCCATTATTGGGAGATTATGGAGCTAGAGAGCTTGATGCGAGGCTAAATCCCTTCAATCTAGGAATATGATGAAGCCTATAAATGAGTTGTTATTTTTTTTTATATTTAATTTTTATATAATTAAATTTTATTTTTATTTCATATCTTTTTATTTTTTTCTGAGATATTGATCTAGCCTACACGACCTATACCTTCTCTTGACGTGCCGTGATCTCTGGATACGGTACGTGCTTAGGAAAGATAGATCATGGTATGCTAGATTAAATCTTATATCTTGTAATTGAGTTTAGATAGTTTATACTCTAATAGGATGAGCTGTGATCTACTGATACAGTTCATATCCCATAGAGATAAACTATACTAATACCATTGTTGGTGCAAAAATCCGTCTGCGCCGGAGAAGCTGGAGTTGAGGAAGCCGCGGTCGCCGCCGGGACCTGCAAGGAAGTCTAAACCGGAGGTGGGGTTGCTCCGGCAAGACCCTCCGACGCTCAAGTCAGTTCTCTGCCTCAACAAGAATGGAGTGCTCGAACGGAGAATTTAGCAGAGTTTTGAGATAAGGCAAAAGAGCTTAAAGAATAACGTATCTGAGTCCCCCTTTTATAGGCGGGGAGGCAACGGACTGATGGCGACGTTTGTAACTGCCTGGTAGTGGGCCGCCCATGGTCAGGGGAATTGATTGCGAAAGATAATGGAGCAGACACGTGGCCATCATCATGGCCCGCCACATAGGGCCTGTTGCAGGTAGTGGAGCGGCGTCCGTTACTGCTAGTTGTCAGCAAGTAGTGGGATCGTGCAGCACCTGCCGCAGGGAGCGGAGCAACATCATAGCTGTTGACACAGCCTGTCAGAGGGTAGTGGGATCGTGCAGCACCTGTCGCAGGGGGAGGTGGAGCCGCGTGGAATCCGCTACAGGAAGTGGAACAGGATCATGGCAGTTATTGTTATCTGCCAAGGGACACGGATCTGTTGATCAAGGCTCGGCAGTAGTCGGAGTTCGGCCTTTGTAGGAGTCTGGGAGGAGTCCCCATTTCGGACGAGGTCGTGGGTGGAGTCCGGCTCCAGCAGCTGATACTGAGGTCGGAGACTGAGGACGGAGCTTGGCTCCCATAGGGATCCGGACGGAGCCACCCTGCTGTCGATGGCAGAGCCCGGCTCCCGTAGGAGTCCGGGCGGAGCCGTTCTGCTGTTGAAGGAGGAGCCCGACTCCCGTAGGAGTCCGGGCGGAGCCGTTCTGCTGTTGAAGGAGGAGCCCGGCTCCCGTAGGAGTCCGGGTGGAGCTGTTCTGCTGTCGAAGGAGGAGCCCGGCTCCCGTAGGAGTCCGGGCGGAGCCGTTCTGCTGTTGAAGGAGGAGCCCGGCTCCCGTAGGAGTCCGGGCGGAGCCGTTCGGCTGTTGAAGGAGGAGCCCGACTCTCGTAGGAGTCCGGGCGGAGCCGTTCTGCTGTTGAAGGAGGAGCCCGGCTCCCGTAGGAGTCCGGGTGGAGTCGTTCTGCTGTTGAAGGAGGAGCCCGGCTCCCGTAGGAGTCCGGGCAGAGCCGTTCTGCTATTGAAGGAGGAGCCCGGCTCCCGTAGGAGTCCGAGCGGAGCCGTTCGGCTGTTGAAGGAGGAGCCCGGCTCCCGTAGGAGTCCGGGCGGAGCCGTTCTGCTGTCGATTTCGGCTGCGGATAATTTATACCCAACACCAGTCCCCCTACTTTCGAGTTTGAATTTCAAGCGAAGGAAGTATACAGAGAGAGATGTGCGCAGCCGGAATCGTCCCTTCGAACCCTGCGCACTGCCGCCCCTATTTAATGCGCGCACGTCAGAGTCCATTTTTCGATGAAAGTGACTTGAAAAGTCTTTTCGGAACCCCCACTGAAACGCGATCCCAAGCATCGCTTTGCGAGAATTTGTGAGCGGTCAACCCTCGATGGCGGTGAAGGGGATAAGCGCGTCACGCGGCACACATCGGTTGGTCCAGGAATACCCGCCGCCATAACTGCGCCAGGATCCATCGGCTATTTAAACCCCTTGTCCCCTTCGTAGCTTCATTCTGGCATTGTTCTTTCATCTGAGAGCCCTGCTTCTCTCGCCCCAGTCCCTGTCTCCTTCCCTTATACCATGTTATCCACTCGGGAGGCTGTCCTCGAGGGAATTCTTAGGGTTTGGAGGAAGGAGAGAAGGAGAATGGCGGCCGGTGAGAATCTCCGTCGCTCTAGAGGGAGCCCAAGGAAGAATTCCTTCAACAACAGGGGTTTAATAACGGGGGCTGTCGGGGAAGCTATTCTGCCCGCGAATCTCGGGGCAGCAAGGCGGGGTGATACTGGTCAAGAGGGCAGAATAGACGTCACAAGCCATGACGGGATCCTTGACGCCGTCGGGGTCGAGAGACCAGAGGCGGTCGGCGTTGAAGGTGGGGAGTAGAACTTGTTGCGGGGACGGTGGAAGTAACGCATGCCGACCTTGCCGGAGCGTCTCGGGCGGTGGTCGTCGTTGCCTCCTCCGCCTCCGGGGATCAACTCCACCCCTTTCCCGCTAAAGTTGGGACCTTGGGAACAGAATGAGGCGAGATGGGCGAGAGCTGTTACACGCGCTGGAGAATGCGACTGAGAAGGATAGAGACGGAGTTCGTAGCTCGGAGCGGTCTCCGGTTCGTCCTGCCCGGACCGTGCCCGTGACACTTGGGATGACGTGTATCTTCTTTTTTCCTGACCCATCGGGTCCTGTAATGTGTTCTTCTATTAAATAAAAAAGTGATTTCAGTACCTCGTTTGCATCTTGTGTTGAATAGTTGTCCGTCGAACTCCTTCATTTTCCTTTCCTTCTCTTTGTCTGTGTTACGTCGTTCCAGAATCGTCGGCGATCCTTTCAGCTCATGCGGGGTCGTCATTCGTCGAGCTTCTTTCCAGCTTTTATGTCGTTCGGAGATATTCACTTGTCAGGTTTTGCTTGGCTGAAGTCGAAGCTAAGTTCGGCTCCCTTGATAGTCCGAACGGAGAAACTCTCCAGAGGTTGGAGTAGCTCGGATCTTGTAAAAGTCTATAATCGAAGTCACAAATAAAGCCGAAATAAAGCCCGGCTTCCGTAGAAGTCCGGGTGGAGTTGTCCTGTAGCTGTCGTTGTCGGTGGAGCCCGGCTCCCGTAGGAGTCCGGGCGAAGCCTTTGTTGCTGTCGATGGCGGGGCCCGGCTCCGTTGGAGTCCGGGCGAAGGTTTCTTGGCGGCGAAACCCGACTCCTGTAGGAGTCCGGGTGAAGGTTTCTTGGCGGCAGAACCCGGCTCCCGTAGGAGTCCGGGTGAAGGTTTCTTGGCGGCGGAACCCGGCTCCCGTAGGAGTCCGGGCGAAGTCTTCTTTGCATAGGGACCCAGCTCCCGTAGGAGTTCGGGCGAAGTCTTTTTTTTTTTTTTTTTTTTTTTTTTTTTTTTTTTGCAGCGGAACCCGGACTCCCGTAGGAGTCCGGGTGAAGTCTTCTTGGCGTAGGGACCCGGCTCCCGTAGGAGTCCGGGTCTTCCACTTTGCTCATGTCAGGACGAGGTTCTCCTCCTGTTCCTGACAGGGCTGTGGGGGCACATAGGGCGTTGCAAGGCCTCTCCCCCCATCCAGTCTAAAAGAACCGGGCCTTCGACTTTGCTCAAGTTAGGGCGAGGTTCTCCTCCTGTCCCTAACAGGGCTGTGGGGGCACATATGGGCGTTGCAAGGCCTCTCCCCCCATCCGGTCTAAAGGAACCGGGCCTTCGACTTTGCTCAAGTTAGGGCGAGGTTCTCCTCCTGTCCCTAACAGGGCTGTGGGGGCACATATGGGCGTTGCAAGGCCTCTCCCCCATCCGGTCTAAAGGAACCGGGCCTTCGACTTTGCTCAAGTTAGGGCGAGGTTCTCCTCCTGTCCCTAACAAGGCTGTGGGGGCACATATGGGCGTTGCAAGGCCTCTCCCCCCATCCGGTCTAAAGGAACCGGGCCTTCGACTTTGCTCAAGTTAGGGCGAGGTTCTCCTCCTGTCCCTAACAGGGCTGTGGGGGCATATATGGGCGTTGTAAGGCCTCTCCCCCCATCCGGTCTAAAGGAACCGGGCCTTCGACTTTTATAAGGTTGCCCTCTCATTTTTGATACCGTCTGCTTGAATTGTCCTAAGACAAGTGGGCACGTATTTTTTTTTTTTTTTTTTGGTCAGGACGAAATCACTGGTAGTACATCCGCAAGTTTTCTGAG
>NC_026000.2:30856756-30943481 GCF_000442705.2 Elaeis guineensis | reverse complement strand
AAGACAACATTGGAGATCCACTCTGGATAATTGACCTCCTTGATGAATCCGGCCTTGGAAGTTTATCCACTCCTCGGCTATCGCCTTCTGCCTCTCCGGGGCATGACTCCGGATTTTTTCTTTTGTTGGCCGATGTTTAGGGTCGACCGCCAGATGATGTCCATGACTTCTGTCTCAATCCCCGGCATATCCGTCGGGACCCATGCAAAAATGTCCGCATTCCTTCGGAGAAAGTCCACGAGATGCGCCCGCACCTCCCCCTCAGGTTAGAGCCAATCAACACACATGCTCCGCATTCCCATCATTCAAAGGAATTGGTATTAGGTCCTCAATCGGGCCGCCCTCTCTTCAGTGAGGTCATCGCGCGCATCCAACCCGTCGACTGGACAGAGGTCCGTTGATCGCTTCTTTGCAGGGCAAATTGTGGCAGTGCCTGCCAGCGTCTGGTCTCCCCGAACTTCTCCAATCCTTTTGTCAGTGGGGAACTTCAACTTCAAATGATAGGTTGAAACAACGGCTCTGAGGGCATTGAGGCTGGGTCGGCCAAGAAATTGCATTGTAGGCAGACGGCGCCTTTACCATCAGAAATTCCAGGCTCTGGACTGCTTTGGATGCTGACCGCGGTCACAGTTGAGCTATCATTCCCTCCGTCGGAACGGCGTCACCAGTAAACCCTATCAAGGGAGAGCACATCGGCCTAGATGACCGCCAAGAGTGGCCATTCTCGAATAGGCACTGTAGAATAAGATGTCGGCCGAACTCCCGTTGTCGACGAGAATGCGACGGACATCATTAATTTGCTATGTTCAAGGAAACTACGACCGCATCGTTATGAGGGAATTGGACTCCTGCGGCGTCTTCTTCAGTGAAGGCTATGGGCTCTTCAACTTTTTGCCGCTTGAGGGGTGCGGCTGATGTGCTGGTTGCCTCCAGCCGGGATTCTCCCGAGATGACGTTGACGGAATCCGGCGAAGGTTGGCCATCCGACCACCCTTTATCATCAACCATAGCCGGAGGTAGTTGTGCGGAAACCTCACGGGAGGGCATCGGATGGGAGAAAGAGATTGGATGTCGGAAAAGATGGCCGGAAGCGGGTCCGTTGAGCGCTCTTTCAAGAACAAGGTACTGCGAAGACACAGCCCTTCCTCTAGCGTCAATCCTGTTGGTGCAAAAATCCGTCTGCATCGGAGAAGCTGGAGTTGAGGACCGCGGTCGCCGCGGACCTGCAAGGGAAGTCTAAACCGGAGGTGGGGTTGCTCCGGCAAGACCCTCCGACGCTCAAGTCAGTTCTCTGCCTCAAACAGAATGGAGTGCTCGAACGGAGAATTTAGCAGAGTTTTGAGATAAGGCAAAAGAGCTTAAAGAATAATGTATCTGAGTCCCCCTTTTATAGGCGGGGGAGGCAACAGATTGATGGCGACGTTTGTAACCGCCTGGTAGGGGCGCCCATGGTCAGGAGAATTGATTGCGAAAGATAATGGAGCAGACACGTGGCCCATCATCATGGCCCCACATAGGGCCTGTTGCAGGTAGTGGAGCGACGTCCGTTACTGCTAGTTGTCAGCGAGTAGTGGGATCGTGCAGCACCTGCCGCAGGGAGCAGAGCAACATCATAGCTGTTGACACAGCCTGTCAGAGGTAGTGGGATCGTGCAGCACCTGTCGCAGGGGGAGGTGGAGCCGCGTGGAATTGCTACAGGAAGTGGAACAGGATCATGGCAGTTATTGTTATCTGCCAAGGGACACGGATCTGTTGATCAAGGCTCGGCAGTAGTCGGAGTTCGGCCTTTGTAGGAGTCCGGGAGGAGTCCCCCTTTCGGACGAGGTCGTGGGTGGAGTCCGGTTCCAGCAGCTGATACTGAGGTCGGAGACTGAGGATGGAGCTTGGCTCCCATAGGGATCCGGACGGAGCCACCCTGCTGTCGATGGCAGAGCCCGGCTCCCGTAGGAGTCTGGGCGGAGCCGTTCTGCTGTTGAAGGAGGAGCCCGACTCCCGTAGGAGTCCGGGCGGAAGCCGTTTCTGCTGTTGAAGGAGGAGCCCGGCTCCCGTAGGAGTCCGGGTGGAGCCGTTCTGCTGTCGAAGGAGGAGCCCGCTCCCGTAGGAGTCCGGGCGGAGCCGTTCTGCTGTCGAAGGAGGAGCCCGGCTCCCGTAGGAGTCCGGGCGGAGCCGTTCGGCTGTTGAAGGAGGAGCCCGGCTCCCGTAGGAGTCCGGGCGGAGAGCCGTTCTGCTGTTGAAGGAGGAGCCCGGCTCCCGTAGGAGTCCGGGTGGAGTCGTTCTGCTGTTGAAGGAGGATCCCGGCTCCCGTAGGAGTCCGGGCGGAGCCGTTCTGCTGTTGAAGGAGGAGCCCGGCTCCCGTAGGAGTTCGGGTGGAGCCGTTCGGCTCTGTTGAAGGAGGAGCCCGGCTCCCGTAGGAGTCCGGGCAGAGCCGTTCTGCTGTCGATTTTGGCTGCGGGTAATTTATACCATAATTACAAGAGTTTTATATTGCAACATAAAAAAAAGGAAGAAAATAAATCTCTTGCATGGTGGATTCAGAATTCCTGGGTTATTTCTCTGAATTATTTTCTTTCATAATTTAATTTACACTTTTGATTTCTTGCTATTCTATTTCTTGTTAATCCTTCTACAATCAATTCTCTTTTATTTTTTTTCTTCATAAAAAAAAAGATAATCACCCTAGATCCCTGTAAAACGATCCCTACTCACCCTATCTATATAGTTTGAGTTGATTTTTATTCTTGACCACCTACGACAGCGATCAGCTATCCAGTGCTTCTCTCCTAGATTCGACTGATATCTACTCGTGACACTCACAGCATGGATATATCAGATCGAGTACACAGCATGATATACATGAGGCTTCCTATAGTCGAGGCATAAGAATCTTACTCATGCACTGTACTTTCTCAGATATGGTCGGACACATCGTCTTGAAAAGATTAATACCATGCCAAGAGGTAAAAATCATCTTTTAGTATTTTTCATGCTGAACCTCTTCAACACCTTCTCTATGTACAGCTTTTGTGACAGGCCTAGCATCTATTTAGGTCTATCCCTATAGACCTTTATTTCAAGAATATAAGATGCTTCCTCTAGATCTTTCATGGAGAATTTCTTAGACAACCATCTTTTGATCATGGTCAACATGAGAATATCATTTTTAATGAAGAGAATATCATCCACGTACAATACGATGATTGTTATTGGCTCCCACTGATCTTTTTGTATACACATGGTTCCTCTTCATTTTTGATGAAATCAAATGATTTGATCGTCTCATCAAAATGATGATTCCAACTCTCAAAAGCTTGCTTTAATCCGTATACGGATCTTTACAATTTGCAAACTCTATGATCACCATCACCAGATGTGAAACTCATAGACTGCTCCATATAGATATCTTCCTCAAGATATCCATTCAGAAAAGTAGTTTTCACATCCATCTGTCAGATTTTATAATTATAGTAAGCTGTAATAGCAAGTAGAGTGCGGATGGATTTCAGCATGACTATGGGAGAGAAGGTTTTCTGATAGTCAATACCCTCGCACTGACAATAACCTTTAACCACAAGCCTAGCTTTATATGTCTCTACTTTACATCGATACCTATTCTTTTTTTATAGATCTATTTACACTCAATGGGTACAATACCCTCAGGTGGATCCTCTAAGGTCCATACTTAGTTTGAGTGTATCGAGTCAATTTCTGACTTCATAGCATCTAACCATTTCTCGAAATCAATATCAGATATCACCTCGTCAAAGGTATTAGGATCATCACTATAATCCTTATCTCTCATAAAGAATATTTTCTTTACTTTCTTCGTAAGCATACCCATGTACCTTTCAGAAGGTTGGGAGATTCTACTAGATCTATGAGGTAGTTGAGGAACATCAACTACTGGCTCATGAATAATGAGTTCCTGAGGATCTATAGCTCTTTGCTCTTCAGAGACCTTCTCTTCGAGCTTAACTAACCTCTCACTGCCACCATCCTAGATAAACTATTTTTCTAGAAATATAGCATTCCGACTTACAATCACATTGTGGTCTTGTGAAAAGTAGTAGTATCTCATGAATTCTCTAGGATATCCTATAAAATGAGCTATTACAGATCTATCCTCTAGTTTATCAGATATATGTCTCTTAAGATAACTTAGACTCAACTTTTTACCGAACCATATCTTATACAGTGTGGTAGGAACGGACTTTGATGGAACTCGATTCAATAAATGAATTGTAGTTAATAAGGCATGTCCCAAAGATATAAGGGTAGATCAGTGAAGCTCATCATGGACTTGACCATATCCTATAGGATCCTATTCTTTCTTTCGGATATCCCATTGAACTAAGGTGTTCCAAGAGGAGTCCATTGAGAGACTATGTCATTGTTCTTAAGATATCTGAAAAATTTTTGACTAAGATATTCACCTTCTCACTTAGATCGAAGAATCTTAATAGATTTTTCTGTTTGCTTTTTCTACTTCATGTCTGAATTTTTTGAACTTTTCAAAGGACTTTAGACTTGTGTTTCATCAGATACACATACCTATACCTAGACAGATCATCAATAAAGGTAATGAAGTAGGTATAACCACTCCTGACCTGTACATCAAATAGTCACACATATCGATGTGTACCAGAATAAGTAACTCAGTGGTCCTTTTCTCAAGTACCAGGGCAAGTAACTCGATGGTCCTTTTCCCATATCCTACAAAGGATAACTTGGTCATTTTTTTTTGAAGATAAGATTCACAAGCTGGATACGACTTTGGGTTAAGAGAGCTAAGGATCCAATCTTTCTTCAGTTTGTTTATCCTATCCTCTCCAATATGGCCAAGTCTATGATGCCACAAGTACTTCTGGTTAATATCATCTCTGGATCTCTTTTGACCTACGACACTTACTATTTACTCGTTTAAGTTCACATTCACATCAACATGCAAGTGAGAAAGACTGTTAATTAAAAGATCTCGTGTAACTAATTTATTTCGTAAATAAATGGAGCAGAAGTCTTTATTGAAACTAATTTCAAAACCTTCCTGTGCTAGCACAGACACAGAAATCAAATTCTGACTAGCTATAGGAATAAAATAATAGTCTTTTAAATCTAATCTAAAATCAGACGGTAATCAAAGAGGATAAGTGCCAATGACCTCTGCAGTAATTTTTATTCCATTGCCGACCTGAAGGATCATGTCAACTTCCCTCAACCTTCTACTTTCTATTAGATCCTGCATTGAGGTACATATATGAGCACTGAATCAGAGTCTAATATCCAACTAAAAGTAGAAGAAATCATAAGGTTAGATTCAATTATGAAAATATCTTCTGAAGATTTATCACCCTTTTTGGTCTTTAGACTCTCTAGGTAGAGTGAATAGTCCTCCCCTAGTGGCCTTCAGCGTTACAGTGGAAACACTTTCCTTTTGCTTCGGCCTTCTTAGGAACTTCCTTCTTTGGCCTGTTCTCCTTCTTCTACTTCTTAGCGGATTTAACTTTCTTCTTTCTAGTAGACTTTCTTTTGGAAGAAATCCACTCCACAATGAGAACAGTACCGCTTGAACTCTTCAAGGTTCCTTCTGTAGTGACCAACATGTTAACCAATTCGGATATAGTGCAATCAAGTTTGTTCATATAAAAATTTATAATAAATTGACTATATGAACTCATAAGAGATTGAAGGATCAATTCATCTATAATTTCTTTTACATTTCAAGCTCGAGCTTTTCAAGCTCCTCAATATCTTTGATCACTGTCATACAGTGCTCATGGACAGACTGTCCTTCGCGTATCTTCAAGTTGAAGAGTCTCTTGGATACTTCGAAGCACGCAGTATAGTTCTGCTTACCATACAACTCTTATAGGTGAGTGATCATAGCTCTGGCTGTGGGCATATGCTCATGTTGGCTTTGCGACTCGTTTGACATAGAAGTCAGGATATAGCACTTGACCTGACTATCTTCATCCGTCTATTTTTCATAAGCAGTCCTTTGCTCAGCAGTAGGATGGTTTGATAGCACTATGAGTTTTTGGTCGAGTACATGATCTAATTTTTTTGAATTAGGACAATCTTGAGGTTTCTGAGCTAGTCTTTATAATTTGTACCAATCAAATGATTGGTTTCAAAGATGCAGACTAGAGGGTTTGAGACTGACATTGTTTAACTGCGAGAGTAGAGATTTAAGTTAGACTTTTATACTTAATATTATATTTACTTTTAAGGATTTTAAGATGCAAACAATGACTCCCATTAATTTTTCAGATCCCTCCACTCTCTGAGAAGAAAACGAAAATCCTAATGTGATAAAGGATTTCTATTGGGTGCTGCGGTCCCATCGATGCCATGCACCTCACCTAATAATTATTGGTAACATGTACACTGATGCGTAGGCAACTCTTTGTCCAGATGCTTCTCTAAGCATGTTGCAACGACTTGGTCTTTAAGTCATATGGGCTCACCTAATAGTTATTAATCACACTCCTTAGTTAAGCCCGACCCATCATTCCCAAGCAGGTCCAAGGCCATCATTGGGTCCCTCACCTAACAATTATGGGGTCCAACTCCATCCTTATCTTGGAGCAACTCTTTGCTAATAAAGTGGTTGTGTATTTTTGATACAACTGAACCACTATAACCAATCGAGAATAATCAGTGCCAATAGCATGTCCACACATCTACAATAGTGAAAGACCTATGGACTTAATATTTATGGAGAAGTTTAGATTTAGGTCTCATCTAATATTGCTCCTTGAATTGATTTTGATGATTACAAAGCATTTGAGGGGGTTACTAATGATTTTGACTTGAAAAAAGATTTATTGTATTTCAGGGGCAAAACATAATTTTATCAAGTTCTGATTCGAAAGCCTCAAGAGCAAGAACACAAGATTTGTAATCATTGGAGACAATTTTAATATTTTTGAATATGTATTTTGAAAGAAAATCATGTTTATATATTTGAATCGATCCCATGAGTCGACTCATGACAAAAGGGGTGAACGGCACGCTGAATTCTTTGACTGGCACACTCTGTGAGTCGACCCCATGAGTCAATCCCTGAGCATGAGTCGACCCTATGAGTCGACCTCTACTGCTGTGTAGACCAAAATTATAGAACAGTCATTTTCTGTTCTGTGCCATAGAAGTTGACCCCATGAGTCGACTCATGAGCATGAGTCGACCCTATGAGTCGATCCCTGTGACGAAAAATTTGCAACGGTTAGTTTTCAGCTTATTTTGGCTGCATTTAATGTCTATTTAATGTGCTCTAACGGCTCATTTCAGCCCAGATTACTCTCCACCATCATTTGAAGTTATAAAAGGTACTTAAAGGAGGAATCAAAAAGATTTTGAAAAGGTTCTTAAGCATTCATTTTCAACCCCAAGCAAGAGCCCTCTTGAAGTTAAAGAAGCTTTTATTTCAAATTCACCAACCCCTCAAGAGCTCATTCAAGTCTTCAACCACCTTGAAAAAAATCAGAAGAGCTTCCTTCTTATTGTGTAAAGTATATTTAAAGCTTTATTTGCTCATTAAAGGAGCTACATCTGTATTTCTGTGTGATTAACTGTTATACTCTATTTTTGAGTTGATTTTTTATTTTGAAAGGATTTCAAAATATGAAAAGATTGATCCGAACCTTGAATCGATTTATTGGATTGGCTTATATCCGAAAAATAAGTGTTCTAGCTTGGAATAGCTAGAGTCGGAGGTTCTGACATTGTATTCGGTTTGAATATAGTTTAGTGATTTGAATTCCCAAGTAGGAATTGGAGAGTGGATGTAGGTGCAAGGTTGGCACCGAACCACTATAAATCTTTTTTTTGTATTGTGCTTACTTGCTCTCCTTTTAAATTTTCTTATCTTCTTGCATTCTTACATCCAACTTTTACACCTTGCATAAATTTCACTCTCCACATTTATCCTCTCATTGTTAAATAATCCTTATAGTTGTAAATTAATTTTAAATTTTTAAAACCAATTCACCCCCCTCTTGGGTTGCATAGCTGGAGAAAAGTGGTATCAGAGCTCGTGCTCTAGCCTACTTTGATTTAACCATCAAAGAGCTAAAGATCTATGGCAACTCAAGTTGGCACTTCACTAGTCGAGGGGCAGTCCACAAACCGACCTTCACTTTTCAATGGGTCAAATTATACCTATTGAAAAGCTCGGATGAAAATCTTTATTCAAGCACTTGACTATGATATGTAGAGTATCATAGTAAATAGACCACACACATCCACTAAAATAATTGATGGTGTGGAATCAACCAAACCTGAAAAAGAATGGGATGAGGTTGATAATAAAATGGCTCAACTAAATGCTAAAGCCATGAATATTTTGTATTGTGCTCTAGATGCTAATAAATTTAATCATATTTCAATATGCATGTCAGCTAAGAAAATATGGGATAGATTAGAAGTAACTTATGAAGGAACTAATCAAGTGAAGGAATCAAAAATCAACATGCTTGTGCATAAATATGAACTTTTTAAAATGGAGCATGATGAATCAATAACTGAGATGTTTACTCATTTTACTGATATTATTAATGTCTAAAAAGTCTTGGTAAGTCTTATTCTAACAGTGATCTGTAAGAAAGATTCTTAGGTCTTTACCAAGGACTTGGGAGGCCAAAGTGATCGCAATGCAAGAAGCCAAAAATCTGAATATCTTACCCTTGGAGGAGCTTCTAGGATCACTGATGACTCATGAGCTAAGCATGAAACAACACCAAGAAGAAGATGTCAAAAAGAAGAGGATAATCACCCTCAAATCCACTGCTCAACCTGATGAAGAATTCGATGATACAAAAATGAAGAGCAGGATGAAGAAATGGCCCTCATTACTAGAAGGTTTAAGAAGTTCTTGAAGAAAAGAAGATAAAGAATGAGGAAGAGGCCACCTACAAAAGGAGAATATAGTAAAGAGAAGGATAAGGAGCAACCCTTATTTGTTATGAATGCAAGAAATTGAGACACTTTAAGTCTGAATGCCCACAACTGAAGAAGGGTTCCAAGAAGTATAAGAAGAAGGCCATGATGGCTACATAGAGCGGAAGTGATGAGTCAAGTTTCGAAGAAGAAGACTCAAATGAACAAGCCAACTTGTGCCTTATGGCACATGAAAATGAGATAAATACTGAAACTCTATTGACTTTACCTTTGAAGAACTTCATGAAGTATTTTATGACCTAATTGATGAATTAAAGAAGCTAGGGATAAAGAATAAAGAATTAAAATCAAAGAATCAATCTTTACTAAAAGAAAATGAGAGTATTTCAAATAAAAAATTAATCCTGTCTCAAGAAAATCTGAACTTAAAAAATGAGATTGCTAAGTTAAAACCAATGGCTGAAAAGTTCACTTTAAGTTCAAATAAACTTCACATGATACTTGACAATCAAAAGGCCATTTATGATAAAGCCGGTCTTGGATATAACCCTTTAAAGAAAAAAAACTTCTGAAAAATATCTTTGTAAACTCATCGTACAATAAGTTTTCAAATATAACTTGCTTTAAATGTGGTAAAGTAGGACACAAATCCTATTCATATTTTTTCAACAAATCTGAAAATTTCAATGTAAAAAAATATGGGTTCCAAAAGGAATCATTATGACTAACCTAAAAGGATCCAAGAAAACTTGGGTACCTAGAGTCAAAACTTGATTCTTGTGTATAGGTGTGTCTTGCATCCCAAGGAGCAAACGGAGATGGTATCTTGATAGCGGGTGCTTAAGACACATGACTAGTGATGAATCTCAATTTATCACACTTGATACTAAAAATGGAGGGATGGTCACCTTTGGAGACAATGGCAAAGAAAAGATCATCGGTATAGGTAACATTGGTATCACTCCTCCAAGTATATTAAAATATTTTATTAGTAGATGGTTTAAAATATAATTTATTAAGTATCAGTCAATTTTGTGATAAAGGATACAAAGTCATTTTTGAATCTTCAGTTTGCATAGTAATTAGTCCTATTAATGAAGGCATTAAATTTATTGGGCATAGACATGGTAATGTTTATATGGTAGATTTGAATGATCTTTCCAAAATAAACATGCAATGCCAGTAGCCTTGAATGCGAAGATTAATGAGACTAGTTGGCTTTGGCATCGTAGGCTTGCACATATTAGCATGCATTCACTTTCAAAACTTATCAAAAAGAATTGGTTATTGGCTTACCCAAATTGAATTTTGAAAAAGATAGAATTTGTGATGCATGCCAAATGGGTAAACAAACACGAGTCTCATTCAAATCTAAAAATATTGTTTCAACTTCTAGGCCATTAGAACTATTGTACATGGATTTATTTGGACCCACTAGAACTACTAGTCTAGGTGAAAATGATATGGTTTTATAATTATTGATGATTTCTCTCATTTTATATGGGTCTTCTTTTTGGCACATAAGGATGAAATTTTTCATGTTTTCTCAAAATTTTATCGAAAAGTCACAAATAAAAAAATTTTTCAATTCAAAATATTCGAAGTGATCATGAAACCGAATTTGAAAATCAAGACTTTAAAAAGTTTTGTGATGAAAAAGTATTGACCATAACTTTTCAGCACCTAGGACACCCAATAAAATGGGATAGTAGAAAGAAAAAATAGAACTCTTGAAGAAATGGCTCGTACCATGCTATGTGAAAGCAACCTTCCAAGATATTTTTGGACGAAAGTAATTAACAGGTATGTTACATATTAAATCATGCTTTAATTAGACCAATTTTAAAGAAAACCCTTATGAGCTTTGGAAAGAAAGAAAATCAAATATTGCATATTTTCATTTTTTGTTGTCGATGTTTTGTTTTGAACAATGGTAAAGAAAGACTAGAAAAATTTGATGCTAAATTCGATAAAGCAATTTTTCTTGGTTACTCCTCTTCTAGCAAAGCTTTTAGAGTTTTCAACAAAAGAACTTTAATAATAGAGGAGTCAATATATATTATTTTTGATGAAACTAACGATCTTTCTTCAAGAAGAATGAAGGTATTGATGATGCAGATCTTCTTATAGAAGGGATGAAGGAGATCACTCTAAAAGACTCAACCATTCAAGATGATGAAGAACATGAAGACAAACAGGATGAGGAAGGTGAAGAACAATAAGAACAACCTCTAGATACAAATGATCTTCCCAAAGAATGGAGGTATGATCACAATCACCCCAAGAACTAATCATTGGTGATCCTACACATGGTGTAAGAACTCGCTCTTCACTTAGAGATGCATTCAATCATTTTGCTTTTGTCTCTCATCTTGAACCTAAAACCATAGATGAAGCTGAAAAAGATTATAATTGGATAAATACAATGCAAGAAGAACTTAATCAATTTGAAAGAAATAATGTATGGACTTTAGTTTCAAGACCTAAAAATTATTCAATAATTGGCACAAAATGGGTATATAGGAATAAATTGGATGAACATGAAAATGTGATAAGAAATAAAGCGAGATTAGTTGCAAAAGATTATAATCAAGAAGAAGGAATTGATTTTGATGAGACCTTTGCACCTGTTGCTAGATTAGAAGCAATTAGACTTCTACTTGCATATGCTTGCTTTATGAATTTTAAGTTATTCCAAATGGATGTCAAAAGTACTTTTCTAAATGGATATATTGCTGAAGAAGTTTATGTAGAACAACCTTCAGATTTTGAAAATCATGCTTTTTCTAATCATGTTTTTAAATTAAACAAAGATTATATGGTTTGAAACAAGCACTTAGGGCTTGGTATGAAAGGCTAAGCAAATTTTTGCTTAATAATAATTTTTAAGAGAAAATGTAGACACAACCCTTTTCATTAAAAGAAATCAAAATGATATATTAGTTATACAAATATATGTTGATGACATTATTTTTGAGTCTACTAATGAAATTTTTGTCAAGATTTTGCTAAGCTCATGCAGGGGGAGTTCGAGATGAGCATGATGGGAGAACTTACATTCTTCCTCAGACTCCAAATCAAACAAACAAAGGAAGAAATCTCCATCACCAAAGCAATACACAAGAGAACTACTCAAAAGATTTGGAATGGAGAACTCCAAAGTAATTGGTACACCCATGAGCCCATCATGTAAGCTTGATAAAATGAAGGAGGTAAAAATGTAGACTTAAAATTTTATAGAGGCATGATTGGTTCTCTATTGTATTTAACTGCTAGTAGACAGATATTATGTTTAGTGTTTTCTTTGTGCTCGCTTTCAATCAAATCAAAAGAATCTCACTTGAATGCAGTTAAAAGAATCTTTAGATATTTAAATGGTACACAAACTCTAGGACTATGATATTCTAAGGACTCATCAATTGACTTGATAGGATATTCAGATGCCGATTTTGTTGGATGTAGATTAGATAGAAAAAGTACTAGTGAAACTTGCCAATTTTTTGGAGTTAACTTAATCTCTTGGTTTAGCAAGAAGCAAAACTCGGTAGCACTGTCTACGGCGAGACCGAATACATTGCAGCTGAAAGTTGTTGTACTCAAATCTTGTGATTAAGCAACAACTTGAAGACTTTGCATCAAACTCAATGAAATTCCATAAGATGTGATAACACCAGTGCTATAAATCTAACTAAAAATCAATTCAGCATTCTAGATCAAAATATATTGAAATTAGTATCATTTCATAAGAGAACATGTCCAAAATAAAGATATAATTCTTGATTTGTTTGTACTGAAAAATAATTGGCTGACATCTTTACCAAGGCTTAAGTGAAGATAGATTTTGTGAAATTAAGAGAGAACTAGGAATTCTTGATCCATCAGCTTAAGTATCTCTCTGATTCTAAATTCTTAATGCCAAAAATTCATTGAACCAAATCTATTGAGCTCAATTCTATTTTTCTTAAGAGCTCAAAAGCTCAAAACTATCATTCACATGATCAATATTTGGGTAAACATCCTTCTCTCAGAGTTTCAAATTTTTTCGAAATTATCCCATCATTCTTTTGAATTTTGCTATGCCATGAGTTGACCCCCAGGGTCGACCCTAGGGTAATCTTGCAATTTTATCAAAACCCTTCGGGTGCTCTCTTCTTATTGAGAATTTTTTTTGAGCCGACTCAGCCCTTCGTCTTCTTCCTCCCACCGAATCAAAAGCTCTCCATCTCTTCTCCCTCAAACCAAAGATTTCTCTCAAATATCTCCTCCCATCGATTTTCACTCTTCAAATGCCTGTTTAGGAACCAAGTTCCTCTCCTCTTCCTTCTTCATTTGGGTGGTTCGAGCTTGCCCTAGACTCTACCCATCTTCTCCAAATCGGCACATCACCTCTCCAAAATCTTTGCTTTTCCACTAGAATCTTTTCCTCTCTCCCTCACATTTAGTCTCCAAAGCTCTGTGCAAGTCCTTCTTATGCAAATGGCTCCCAAAATGAAGCTTCCACAGAGGAGAAAATCTGTTCGCGGGTTGGAAGAGAGTGTGCGCAGAAAGAGATTAGCAGTCAGCCCTCTCCTGCTCCAATCCTGCTCCAGGTCCTGCTTCAGCTTCCACTCAGTCTCCAATCAGCCCAAGCAAGTTACCTCTCTCTGACCGAAAAGTGAACCGGAAAAATATTGATTTCAATTTTTTTGAAAAAGAAGGGTTCACTATTGGATCGAAGATTAAGTATCAAGGATGAAATTTTACTGCTCTTTAAAGGAAAATACTTATATCGATCTAGTCAGAGAATTTTACTTAAATTTGAGCTATAGCAATGGAACAGTGAAATCTACAGTAAAAGGTATTGATGTTATTCTTGATCCAGTACATTTGGGACAGATACTGCATTTGCCTTGTGAAGGCTATATCAATATGGAGCTCCTATTAAAGAAGAAGGAATTAATGTTATCTTAGGGAGAACTTATACTGAAAGTCTAAATAAATTGAAAGCAAAAATTTTTTCTGTTGAGATGAGGCTATTACATCACTTGGTAACCAAACTATTTGTCCCTAGGAGTGGTAGACATGACCTTCTATCTGGTAGGACATTTGCATTATGTACCATGTGATCACCCAAACCCCCTGAACCTTCCAGCATTGATGTTTGAGGCCATGAGGAAACCCTGAATAGGTCCAAGCTCACTTGCCTTTTAGTATGGCACTCACCTTAGTTTTTAGAAGGTTCGAATCAGTTTTGAGGGGAGACAGTTGCTAGACTATCTCATTTTGACACCATCAACTGCCACACACTGCATCGCATGGGTTTCTCTAAGATTGATGGCGGTTGGACAAAGGGTGTTGTGGAAAGAGCAGAGGATAGAGCAGAGGAGGAGGGACCATCTTCACCTCTTCGTGATCACAGAGCATCCCAGATATTCAGTTCATATCTGATCATGAGGCTGGTCCTTCAGAGTCTGTGAGGAGGCATGCTTTAGTTCCACAGTCAGAGAGCAGGGCACATCCTTCAGAGTTCAGACTAGCAGATGATCAGATTGAGATGATGTCCCAACGTGTTGCCTCCATTCTATCTCAGCAGTTTGCCACTTCAGTCTTTGCTCAGAGATCGACATCCCAGGGTGACTCAGACCAGACTCTGATCCCTCACATTTCTACTATTTTTCAGATGCTTACTGATCAGTCGGTACGCATTGAGCAGCTTGAGGGATGTATTTTGAGATTGACAGACAGAGTATTAGACTTGCAGGGGCAAGTATTAGCTTGAACCCATCTCCAGTCACATGAGGATATCACAGAGGTCTCAGACCTATCTGCAGAGGTGGCTAGACTTCGAGGAGTTTTAGAGAGTGGCTTTGACTTCTTGAAGAGAGAGATCAGGGGCTCCAGTGAGAATGCTTCTACTCAGTTCAGTGCCCTGATGCAGTCTGTATCGAGAGCCTTGGATTTTTGGAACCATCAGACTTTCTCTTATTGCACAGTCCGTAGCTTCTCAGGCTTCAGGATCCTCTCACCCCTCTACTCATGCTGGTACCTCTACCCGTGGTCGAGGCAGACGTGGTCGAGGTCGTGCTCGTGGACTTGATCCTACATCTCCTCACCCTATCTCTGATTCTTCAGATTCTGATCCCTCTAGCCATGACATCTATTAGATCTAGATTAGTTTGTCTCCTATGTCTAGGATCTATCTTATGGGCCTTGTATTTGTTGGCTAATTAACTCTTGGATAGTTTCTATTCATGACTTTTGTATTTTGAGTTGACTCATGTGTATTGGGACACCTTTTGTATTCAGTCACTTTTGAATATATATATATATATATGTGCTTTGACTTTCAATGAATGTCTATGAATGTGATCAAATTGAATTATTTTAATTATGAGATATGAAAAATAACTCATAGTAGTACTGAGAAATACTATGAATTGTAATATCTTCTAGATAAGCAAATTGATATATCCTTTATGTTTGCTATGTTGAGGGGAGTAGAGAAATAAGCAATCAAAGAAGGGGGCTAAAGAAGTAAAATATGATATCAAAAAGGGGGAGTAAAGAAAATATATCCTTTTTGTCATCTTTCTTTTCTTTTCTCTATCCTTAAAATCCCTTAAGATCTTAATTGATGCTATCAAAAAGGGGAGTAAAAAAAATTTATCCTTTCAAGATCCCTTAAAAGGAGGAGTAGAGAATCTTAATTGATGCTGTCAAAAAGGGAGAGTAGAGAATCAAAATCGAATTTGAGCAATAAGCAATAAAGAAATGAGTAATAAGCAATAAAAAATTAGTAATAAGCAAAATTGTTAAGCAAATGTGTCAAAGAACCAAAATCGTCAGCTCTTTTTTTATCTAATTTTCAAAGCAAATGAACTTATAAGCAAATTTTAAATTGATCTTCAAATTGCTTATGATGCATTTCGTTCAAATACTTGGCTATGATATTGAAGTGATGCATCTTCATAAATTTGAAATTCATGTTCAATGCTTTATATATGCTTTTGCTCAAGTATTTTGTCATCATCAAAAAGGGAGAGATTGTTGCTCCTTGAATTGATTTTGATGATTACAAAGTATTTGAGGGGTTACTAATGATTTTGCTTGAAAAAAGATTTATTGTATTTCAGGGGCAAAATCATAATTTTATCAAGTTCTGATTCGGAAGCCTTAAGAGCAAGAACAAAGATTTGTAATCTATTGGAGGTAATTTTAATATTTTTGAATATGTATTTTGAAAAAAAATCATGTTTATATATTTGAGTCGACCCCATGAGTCAACTCATGGCAAAAGGGACTGAACGACATGCTGAATTCTTTGGCTGGCACACTCTGTGAGTCGACCCCATAAGTCGATCCCTTAGCATGAGTCGATCCTATGAGTTGACCTCTGCTGCTGTGTAGGCCAAAATTACAGAACAGTCATTTTCTGTTCTGTGCCACAGAAGTCGACCTCATGAGTCGACCCTATGAGTCGACCCTGTGACGGAAAAATTTCACAATGGCTAGTTTTTAGCTTGTTTGGCTGCATTTAATGCCCATTTAATGTGCTCTAACGGCTCTATTTCAGCCCAGATTACTCTCCACCATCATTTGAAGTTATAAAAGGCACTTAAAGGAGGAATCAACAAAAGGTTTTGAAAAGATTCTTCAAGCATTCATTTTCAACCCCAACAAGAGCCCTCTTGAAGTTAAAGAAGCTTTTATTTCAAGTTCACCAACCCCTCAAGAGCTCATTCAAGTCTTCAACCACCTTAAGAAAAATCAGAAGAGCTTCGTTCTTATTGTGTAAAGTATATTTAAAGCTTTATTTGCTTATTAAAGGAGCTACATCTGTATTTCTGTGTGATTAACTGTTATACTCTATTTTTGAGTTGATTTTTTATTTTGGAAGGGTTCCAAAATGTGGAAAGGTTGATCCGAACCTTGAATCGGATTGTATTGGGTTGGCTTGTATCCGAAAAATAAGTATTCTACTTGGAATAGCTAGAGTTAGAGGTTTCGATGTTGTATTTGGTTTGAATACGGTTTAGTGGATTTGAATTTCCAAGTAGGAGCTTGGAGAGTGGATGTAGGTGCAAGGTTGGCACCGAACCACTATAAATCTTTTTGTTTGTGTTGTGCTAATTTGCTCTCCTTTTAAATTTTTTTATCTTCTTGCATTCTTGCATCCAACTTCTACACCTTGCATAAATTTTACTCTCCACATTTATCCTGCTCATTGTTAAATAATCTTCATAGTTGTAAGTTAATTTTAAATTTTTAAAAATCTAATTCACCCCCCTCTTAGGTTTTATAGCTGGGCAACATCTAATCAGTCATCATATGATCGATCTAATTGGCATGGGCTAAACCAAACCGCTAAGCAACCATATTGAAGCTTAATCTTCCAAATTGGTTAGATAAGTGGAATCGTGGGGGTCCCCCGTTGTTTTTCTTAGATACCAATAAGTTAGTCAGGTAAGCTAACAAAATCAATTAAATAACTATGTCTCAATTACTTTCTTAGACATCAATAGGTCAATTGGTTTAAACAGGTTAGCTCAAGCGAATCAGGCTCAAACCATCGAGCCAAATTAGTCCTTAGGTTAATCGATTCTACATATGAGACTCAATTAATTTGATCAACAATAATTGCATGATCATATAACTTAATTGATCTAACCACATCAATACTTGACTCAGTTTGATCAATTAATTAATTAAATTAGATCCATATGATTCAAATCATAAATCTTAGATGCAATCCTATTACATGACCTAATTTTTGATTTTTCCATAACCAAAATTTCATGCACAAACATAAATTTTAGATTTTAAAATTAAATTTTAGATCTAAATTTTTTATATGAAAGTAAATTTTAAATCATGAAAATAATTTTCAAATTTAATATACAAATATATATCACATGTATGCATGTAAAATTCAGATCTAAATAAAATTCAGATCTACAATATGATATCATATATCTCATATACTAATATGGATCATATTAAAAGTAACTTTATGACCAAATATGAATCATATATCTATATATGAATCATAAATCAAGTTAAATAAAATTTTAGATTTTATGCATGCATCTACATATCATGTGAACATGAACTAGAAACCGTTCTAGATCAAAATTTAGATCTATGCATATTTTCATATATCAATTATATATTCTAAAATTAAATCTAAAATTAAATTTTAGATTCAAAGATTCATTTATACATCTCATATATAAAAAAAAAATCAATTTTAAAATCTTTTTCAAAATATATATGTCAATTTTTAATATATGAAACCCGTGGCTTTGATACTACTGTTGAAATTTTAGGTTTGGGGCATGCATGTGTGTTTCAAAATTTTATTTTTAAATATCACAGTAAAATATAAGATTAAAATATTTTTAATCTAAATCATACATATATAAAAATATAAAATCATAAGGATTTAGTTCATATGCTGAAATTGTACATATGCTAAAATTTAGATTGTGATCAAATCGCATACCTGTTTCACAATCTCTTTCTTCAAATCTGGATCTGAAAGAGAGAGATTTTCTTCTAACTGTATAAGTATCGATCTCTGTAGGTATCCACTCATGATCAGCCTAGAAATCCTCTTCAAGTTAAATTTTTTCTCTAAAAAAATTCAGCCTGCTGAATCTGAAGGAAATCTAGATCGCGATCAACTCTTGGTCTCTTTTCTTGATCTTCTTCTTCTCTTCTTCTCTTGCCTTCCTCCTTTCTTTGTGCTACTACAAACACCAGAACCAACAGCAAGTGGACACCCAACAGCCCTTAGGCGTGATGAAGAAGGGACGCCCCAAGTGCTAGGATGTGTGGACGTCTAAGGGGAGGAGAGCAAGGGAGAGGAAGAGAGGGCGTGGGGGGTTCTAAGAGAGGCATGGGATGCTGGTTTGAATTACCTAAGGACCTTAGGGGAGGTTCCTTTAAATAAACAAAAGGATTGAATCCTATTTAATCTCATAATACAAGTCCTACTTGTATTAGGTTTCCTAATAACTTTAAGTTATTCAACTTCCATTAGGATTCTTTTAGGCGCCAACTCTTGGAGCCTTGCACCCACTAATTCACACCCTCTTTTGCACCCAAGGGAACCCATATGAGATCCATAAGCCCTCTAATCATGGGACATGCCCAACTTGATCAAATCAAGATGGCACCCAAGAATAACTATCAAAGAAATTAATTAGGGTCTTGCACCCTTAATTCATATGATCCAAAATCTTAGATACCCAATAATTAGAGTCTAATAAATTTAATTCATGTAGATTATTAGCAAATAATTAAGCTTGAATTATCTTATCAAATAAAAAATTCAAACAAAAAGAGAAAATTGGGTCCAACCATATGCTAACAAGGTTACCTTGAACCCAATCGAGTTTCTTTAAACTCAATTGATACTTCATAAGCTCAATTGCTTATTCCAGACCTAATTCTTTTATTGTGTGACCTCATAAGTTTAAGTCTATCTGATAGTGAGATATACAATGATCTTTATCAATGTATCATTGAAACTATTTTCAATGGATTGAATAATTCAACTCAACTCATTAAGAATTGTCGATCCAGAACAATCCTAGTGAGCTCTCACAATCTACCAGTGATACCTAGCAGTATATAGTGACAATCCAGTAGAATCAAAATAAACCTCTAAGTATAGTTAATATATGATTCAGTTCTTCTATCGTGAATTCTAACTTGATGGCAGGTCATGGATAAATCATCAAACCTCAACATCAGTCATATGATAGATTCGATCAGTTCAAGTCCAATTGTGACTTTTATGGAAACTCTTTTTCATCAATCACACTGTTGTGGTCACAGACTCTCGGACTTAGCCTCTCAAATCTCATAGGACTACTCTTCTCTATCAAGATCGATAGATCCCATCTTGATGTACACCCTACTCCTATAGTGGACCAATTGTCGCCAACATCCACTATAAGGGCTCATTGAGACCCATATTTATGTGTCAATCAAACTCCAGCAGTCTCACTGCAAGAAGTAGTACCATCTTAGGTCAAAAGACTAGTCACGCAACTATAGTATCGAGACAATCAGTGATGATTGAATAAAAATCTAAGTGATCTCTCGTATGGTCACGCTCAGTATTAGTTATTCTCTAATAATTATCCACACTCGTCATCCAGTGTCTCTACACTGTAGACTAAAGATCCATCTATCTCGAAAGAAGCGATCTATACGTCAGTCTATCCGGATCATCACTATCCTCATGATGATCCTATGATCGGAAGTATTTAGGAATTAACTACATATCTCTAATTCTCAACTCTTTGAGAATATGTATCGAAAGTTAATTCTATGGATGATTCAAGGACACATCATACTTGAATGAAAAATAAACTTATCATTTTATTGATTATATCAATGTATTAAGTACAAAATTATATTTTAAATTTATTATAATGTATCAGTCATATTAACTTTTAGGACATACATCTAACAATAAAATTCTACTTTCTCCAATGATCGGACGGCTATGGGGATCTTTCAATCCGACTACTATACTATTTAAAATTAAAACTAATTATTTAGATCTAATCTAAAAAATTAAAATTTAAATTTTATAAAGATACATACAGAATATATATGTCATAGGCTCTGATAACACTGAAAGAAAAATCGTATGGGTTTCATACATGCAATCATATGATCTACAATGTAAGCATACGATCTAATCATAAAATACCCTACATAAGGATATATGACATATATATATATATATGCATGTAAAAATCTAAACAATAAAATCTACATGATGTGCATGAAAACAAATAAAGCAGTAGATCTAATTTACAATGACCAGGGATCCGAACCCAATACCTGAGTGCGGGTAGTTGAATGTCGCAATTATGAACATGGATCTAAAAGTCTTCGCTGGTTGCTCATAGTCATATAGCATGTCCGACCTCTGCGAAACATCCACATGAAGCCCTGATTTCGATCTGCTGTCTCTGAGAGTGCTAGCTCATGAAAATCACTTTCGATGGCTGATCTGATTGGATCTTCTTCTTCAATCACCTCAAACTCTTTTGAGATTGAAGATGGATCGACGGAGATCACCAGAGTATGGAGGAAAGATAGAGAATCTCCTAGATCTGATCTAGAACTCCCTCTCCAAACTATTCAGTGCCAAGGCTGAACTCTCACCAAAGAAGAGATTGTTCTCTTCTAATCACATGCCAAAAAAAAAAATCGCCCACCCCAAATCCTCATGCCCAAGACCCCTAGTTCAGCCCTTCTCTTCTTGCTCTGATTCTTGGTGGTAGAAATCTAAGATACAACACACAAAAATGACTCCTTTTATGGTTGCCAATCAAAGGTGTTAGGATAGGATAAGTGCCCGTTCAAAGTTTGAATTCGAATCTCATTTGAACTCAAACCAAACTGACCTTATTCTTATCCAATCTTTGATCAAAGATGTGCTGAACATAAGGAAATGGGCATAGAAAACCATCAAGAGCTTCTCCTTTTTTTGCACAAAAAGAGCTTCTCAAGGTGGCCGACGGGCGGAGGAAATTAGGATAAGTTTTCAATTAGTTTTAAAACTCTTTTTCAATTCAAATGAAAACCAACCAATCTTAATCCAAATGGATGACAAAGAGGAGTATTTATTGGAGAAATTTCATGCAAAATAAGTTTTGTGCGATGAGTTATGGCGTGGAGAAGGTAGGTGGTGCAAGAAAGCTCAAAAGTTTGATTTTTGAATTCAATCTTGAATTTGAAATTCAAGTTGATTTCAAATTCAAAACAATTTTGATCCAATCAAACTCTATCTGATTACAAGTAATTAGACCCAATCTAATTGGATCCTAACTCAATTAGAAATTAATTGAGTTCAAGTCCTAATCAAATCAGAACATGATCTCCTTTAGCGATTAGGTCATCCTATAACCTGATCATGTTTGACCCAATTGAATCCAATTCAATTAGATTTAATCTATACTTTAATGCTCAATTAAATTGAGTTAATCAATAATCTAATTGTTGACTAATCTTTCTAAACATCATCGACTCTCGTGAATAAATTTACTGTAACTATTGCTCGGGGTTAATCATCAATCGCATTGACGATCTTACCCTCAGACGATTCTCAATCATCGATTAGCCATAAGATTGGAGAGATACTTCTTTGTGTATAACATCATAGGTTCAAATCTAAGCTGGTAGCATAGAAATAAATTTTTATACAAATTGAAGTGACCATCTAGAAATAGTATCTGACGTCCGAATAGATCGAATGTGTGCGAAGCAACATTCAAGAACCTAATAGACCATGGTTTCCGTATAATTCATCTTTTTGACCCTTGATGCTTAGGATGACATCAGAGTTAACTGTCAACTTTTAATCAGTACATCCTAATTGTGTCTCAATCTAATTAATCCTGTGACTCCTCATAAGGATTATCCTGATCAAAATTTTGCTAAATTAAAAATACATTTAAGCATACTCTCCAATGGCTTGGAGTGGTCAACTCATCTTAACTCACACACTGACTTCACAAGTACTTGACTGTGTCCAAAAATTTTTTGATCCTGAATTAAAAATTTAGATAGTCCGACACCAAAGCGTAGTGAGTTGTTTGCAAGTCATCATGGTGATCTCAGATGAGAGGGACACTTATATCCATATCTCTTTGGAGTAACTTTTGATAGCAGAGTGCTCCAGAGTTAGTCACGTTCAATGAGATGTACTCTTACGTCTTATTTACATATCATGCTAGTATCTCCATACTCCTTAGTTAAGAGGACAACTAACATACATGGCATATAAGAACTTACACTTGATATAGCTATCATCCTAATAATAGTATATCATTTAGTCGTGAACTAATTTTAAGGACTAAACAATATATCTTCCTATATTGATTCAATTAGTCCTAAGGACTTCATTACAATATTGGAATTCATAGAAAATGTGCACAAGGTAATGAAGAAAGCCAAATAATAATTTTTTAATAATCAATAATTTATATATAATTTATAAAAATAAGTTCAACTGTCAACAGGCTAACGATTGGCTTTGGGACATATTTTTCAATACTGTCCCCCTCCTTTCTCCACACCCAAGCAGTCTAGGGAGGTCCTAACCCTAGCAATCCCACCATACTCCTCCATAGATCCCTTCTCCACATCATGAAAAGACTAGGAGAGGTCCTAACCCTAGCATTCCTTCTACCAAATCTAGGAGAATTTCTAATCTTAGTGCCGCTATCCTTCTTCTCCATTATTTCTATACTTCTATCTACTTTTCTTCCTTAGAGTTTTTAGACCAAGCCTTCTAGCCATCTTGTCACTGTTTAAATAGATGAAGATGAAGGATTCAAGAAAGCACATCTTCCATCGGATGTAGCTAGAAGATTCATTTGGAGTTAATCATCTTGTATCATACTTTTATCTTTTCTTTTATATATACTTTATTAGACTAATAAAAAATCTTTTATAATTTTTTTAACTCTTTATTAGTTTCTCTCAATCTATTATTTTTTTTTATTTTTGAAACAATCAGACTATGATCCCTGCAAATACGATCCCGACTCATTCTATCTATATAGTAGTGAGTAGGGTTAATTTCATTGTGCTACAACATGCATCAAATTTTGGCACCGTTGTTGGAGATCTTGATGTGATTGTTTTAAAAAAAATCAAAAAAAATATTTTTTTTTTATTTACTACTTTATTTTATTGCATAATTACCATATATGCTTGACTGCCTTATTTATTTTGCTACTTTATATTCCTAATTGATTATTTTTTTCTTTTGCACTCTTACTTTTCATACTTTACTTTGCTAATTAGTAATTTATCTTTTATTGTAGTTAACTTACTTTAATTGCTTAATTACCTTCTATTTACTCTTTTTAAAATTTTTATCTTATATTGCTTTTTATATATATGGTAGATTTACTATTTTCTAGCTAGATTACTATATTTACATGCATAGAAAAATTTTCTGCTTCCTATAGCCCAGTGATTTCTTGCTTTCTAAGTAGATTAGATTTCTTGCCCTTTATTTAGATAATATAGTTACCTTTTATTCTTAACTTTGAGAATACTTTATTTACATAGTCAAGTGGTTACCTTATTTTATATAAGTAATTTACTGCTTTATATTCCTAGAGATTTATTGCTTTTTATAGCTTAGAATAATTTACTGCTCTAAAAGTATATTTGATTTCTTGCTTTATTTATAGGTTACCTAGTTACCTTTTAATCTTAGCATAATTCACTTTCCATCTAGTTAGATTCTCTAAATCTTCTCAAATCTAATTAACTTAATTAAAATCTACCTCTTATTCCTTCTTACTTAAAGGTAACATAACATAAAAAGAAAATAAAGATACCACATAATACTTAACTAAAATAGAGAAATTAATTAAACCTTAAAAGTTCTTACTTGTATTGGACATCCTTTCTTTTTGCATTGCATATTTTCATAAAATATCTTAAGGGCATAATGCATAAACAATATAAGGTAAGGATTTTATCACCCTCTCTTGGCCCACAAACCACCATCCTACATTTGCATTAATCCAAGCCTCTAAATTAAAATTAACTAGGCGTCAGCCCCTAAGAAACTTGAGTTCAATAGGACAAGTGATCCCAAAAGTTGAACCAATTCAGGCCTAGTTGATTAGTTGGTATCTAGAAAAATGGTTCAAAGATCACATCCCAAAGGAAGATAGTTATTTAATTAATTTTATTCACTGATCTGACCAACTTAGTTGGTGTCTAAAGAAAGCAATGGGGGGACCCCCACCAATCTCATGCTTACTTGCTCAGTTGGTTGGTTAGGTTCACACTTGGAGGGCTTGAAGACTAACTGAGAACAATTAGGAGCTATCTAGAATTATGCTTACCTTAGGATAGAGTTGATTTGATAGAATCACTTGTTTGAAAAAATAACAAAATAATTAAAAATAACCTTCTCATCTATCATCTCTAGGACTAGGACTCTCTTAGGGTTCTCATCCTTAGAACTTCTCTCTTTCTTCCTCTCTTCTTCTTCTTCTTCTCTCCCTCTTCCTTAAAAAAAATCAAAAAGAAAAAAATCAAAAGGGGATTGTTCTAATCTAGACCCCTAGATTCATATCAGAATAATTAGAACCATCTGATAAATTAAATCTGTGCTGGGACTATGGATCTTTACAGTAGAGTGGATGAGCTATCTCACAAATTAGATTGCCTACTGGCTATCAGACACTCTCCCTCTCCATCTTTTTTTCCGGCATAATAAGTTGAATGCCCAATTATGCACTAATTTTTTGAGTTTAGATATGAGCAAGTTCATCAAGATCAAACCCAAATAGCCTACAGATCAAGAAATAACCCATACTTTAACGCCTACAATCTAGGCTGAAGAGTTCAACCAAATTTTTTATAGAAACCACAACCAACGGTACGTTATCCTAGTACTATAAAGATCTACGTTCATAGATGTGCCTGATTACGATATGCCGTATTCACAATATCAATCTTCTCTAACTACCTATAGCCTATCATTTGAAGAGAAGGTTCTGTAAATATTAAATAGAGTAGAAGTCAACACTCAGACCCTTCACTCCCGCACATAATCTATTATTATAAGCTAGAGATCCAAATCGGACAATTAGCAATCGCATTCAGTAGAGAGGAGGAAATTGAGCTGCTTAGTCAATCTGAGAGTGACCTTGAGGGATAATACCTGACTAGAAGTTTTAATATCTTTACAACTTTTTTTAAACAATCGATTATGACTTTCAAAATGAAATGATCGTAGAACAATCCTACGTAACCAAAAAGACCAACACAGATAATTCAACTAAAGCAGAAACATATAGAGAAAAATCAAAAAGATGGGACGAACCAATTTCATTATCACCCTACTTACCTATGATCTCATTTCCAAGTGCCCTATATTCATCCATTCCTTTTAATGGGAAGGGAGGACAAATTGATGAAATGATGAAATTAATTGAGACTTTTCAAGAACCACAAATAAATAACACAATAGAAAAGCTATACCCACAATTCTCCCTCAGGATTCATTAGATCTATATCTGGGTCATTTCAGGGTGGACAATTTTGATGTAGATGGGCATATCACATAAATAAATGACCTAGTAGATACATCCTACCCCAAAACCATCCCAATTTGGATCAAAAACCATGAGCCATCACCTAGTCCCTCAATAGCTCTTTTGTTAGAATCACCATCTACTCTAAAACTGAAGTCATTTTCTAACACACCCATTGACACCCTTCTAGTGATCCCTAATCAGGAAGTCCAACTTGTAGGTGTTCTAAAAATACATAAAGAAGCTATCAGATGGGATATCTCTGAAATGATGGATGACGATATTGAGATTTTTTTGACTGATCTCTTTGTACTTGGCACTACTTTCGAGGACTATCTCCAAAATCTTTCTATGATGCTAAAATGATGTATGGAGATAGATTTAATATTAATTTAAAAAAAATATCATGCTATAGATCAAGAAGAGATGATGCTGAGACACATTATACTTGAGAAAGGGAATGTGATAAAATAAGATATAGTTGAAGCAACTCTTAAACTACCACCTCCAATCTCAGTCCAACAAATACAATCCCTTCCTGGTCATCATTAAAACTATGATAATATTTTTAAATTCTGGTATAGCATGCTTGTTCAGTGTACTCTATTAGTCTGGGCTAATCGTTGAAGAAAATTCTATCGACATTTTACTACCATGATGACAAGGCCTCCTGATTGGTCTTGTCCTTTTGAAATCTTGAGGGACATACCCAAGTTAATTATAATTGGAACTCCCTCATAGCATCTGATTGAAGATATTAAACTTAGCACTTGTTAGGAGGCAACCCAATTTTTTAGAAGTAGTCTTAATAAAAGTCTGGCTAAAGACTTTAAACCTTGCGCTTGTTGGGAGGCAACCCAGATTCTTATATTTTACTTTCATGTTTCTTTTTAGTTTATGTAGGAACCCTACTTTAGGAAGAACTATCAGTCAAGTTGGAGGGAGAACTACGTTTGCTATTCTCAAGACTTAGGCTGAGCCAAGAATAAATAAAGCCCAGGTGAACTCTTTCCTTTTCCTTTCTTTTTACCTATCACACTATTTTTTTCCTCCATTGATGTCATTTAAGTTAGAGGGAGAATAACTAATTTAATTGACTCCTCAAATATGGTAAGAAATAATTAATTTTATGTATCCAAATTTTGTTTTAAATTAAAATTAATTAGGCACCATAATCAATGAATGATTAACAGTCTAGATAATTTTAAAGATACTGAGGGATAAATTATTAAGAAAACCTAATGAATGGTAGAGTTTAGGCCAGACTAAATTTTAGAGTAATTTCAAAACCCTCTTCCTACCTATCTTAATAAAAAATCTGCTTCATGGAGGTATGGGTGGAAAGATCGAAGTATGCAAAAGTTCTTGTTTCAAGAAAAAAGAGATTTAGTATGTCTCACTGAGTAACTGGGCCTCTTCGCCTAAGTAAGCATTGTGGTTCACATCAAAAAATGGGAATGTTAAGAGAACTATTATAAAGTCAGTCTTATCTGATAATTTTTTTTGGACTTAAGTCAGTAAGTCTGAGAGATGTTCTACATTTAATGCCCTAAAACCAACTAATTTGAGAGTTATTGATTAAAAACTTGCTACAAGAATCAGTTAGAAAGCTCAAGAGGCCAAGACATTACACTAGACCCTTTTTTTAAAAAAATAGTAGATAATAAGGAGACTAAATTGTAAGAAGATAATAAACCCAGCTCACATTAAGTTAGAGGACTTAAAGAGTAGAGTGAGGAGTTGGTGAAAGAAGATCTCTAAAAATTTTTATGGCTAATACTCAACCACTAACTGAATCGAATCGATAATCCTATGAAGTACCTCTTTAATAGTCTGGCCAGGTATCAGCTGCCTTTACGAGTGCCTAAGATAACTTCTAATTCAAGGATGAGTCTGTACACTGCTGATTTATCTATTTTACTCTAGGACGAGTAAAGTTCAAGTTGAGAGATATGATAAACACTTAAATTAAGTTATTAAAGGTACTTAATTATATTTAATTATTCTTTATTTATTAAGAATTTGATGCTCTCTAGTCTATTTTGTAGGTAATTAAGAGATTGGACTCATATAAGCAAAAAGGACTCAAATTAGCTTAGATTTGAGTGAACCAGGCAACCAACTCAAAGGCTAATCAAATTCAAGTGTGAACGCGACTTACTCATGAAGGGATCAGATGCAAGCTCTCAAGATTCAAGGGTCCAAATTAGAAGATAACCTTTCACATGGAACTAAGTATGAACATGACTTAAAAATCAAGGGCTAAAAAGCAAATCCTTTTGATCTAAGGGCTATCAAGGCATCACTTAACAAAACCTTAGAAGAGAGCGCCACCTCATCCAAAACCCTCATGGGCCCCCAAACCTCTTTTTGTTAGCATGGGAATTTTCAATTAAGGAAACAAGGAGAGGGAAAGAAAGGATTAGCGCCTCGTCCAAGAGTCTTCACACCCCAAAACTCTTTCACCATTTCTTTCTTTCACGTAAAATTCTCCACACCCCACATATCTTTATGCCTTCCCATGCCCTCTCTTATTTCTTACATGCAAAACCCCATGCTCCCAACTTCTGCATGCCCTCAAAGCACTCGTCCCAAATATCTTGATGCCTAAAAGACCTAGAACTAATTCCTTTCTCATAAACCTTAGAAAACCCTAGAGCTCTCCCTTTCTCACTCAAACATCCTAATTAGTTGTCATATAAGCCCACTCCTCCTCTATAAATAAAGCCTAAAGCCTCCTCCATATTCTACACACCCCCTTGTGGGGATCATCTCCACTCTCTCTCCCTCTTTCTCTCCTATTCCTCCTCCATGTCTCTCTCTCCCTCTTGATCAACTCCTTCTTCCACACACCAACAAGCCTCATGCCCAAGAACTCTATCTAGATGCCGTCCCCCTCCTTTCTCCATGTCCAAGAAGTTTAGGGGAGATCCTAACCCTAGCAATCCTATTACACTCCTCCATAGATCCCTTCTCCACATCACAAAAAGACTATGGGAGGTCCTAACCCTAGCATTCCTTCTATCAAATCTAGGAGAGATCCTAATCCTAGTACTGCTTTCCTTCTTCTTTATTATTTCTATACTTTCATTTACTTTTCTTCCTCAAAATTTTTAAACCAAGCCTTCTAGCCATCCTACAGCTGTCTGTATGGAAAAAGATAAAGGATTCAAGGAAACACACCTACCATCGGGTGCAGCTAGGAGATTCAATTTGGAGTTAATTATCTTGTATCATACTTTTATCTTTTCTTTTATGTATGCTTTATTAGACTAATAAAAAATCTTTTTTATCACTAGAACCCTCGACGATGTCTTCAGTGGAAGGCTCTACATTTGGCTCATCAACTGCAAGTTTGGAAGCTACGGCCTTGATAGCCAGGGCAAACTCATCCTCATGGTCATTGTCCTCAGGCTGGAGACCACTTAAATCTAGCTTAGGGAGCATCCAAGCCAAATGCCTTTTGCAAGCCTTGAAGCTATACTTGTAGGCCACCAAGGAGCCCTTGGTGATTTCATTCTCAAATTCTTCTAAGGCTCTAGACTCATCAATGGCCATGAGTTTGACTTTGGCAACATCCTTTGCCTTCTTCTCAGCTTGAGCTTTAATAAGTTGCACTCGATCCGAGCTCCAAGGCTTCTTTGTGCTCAGCCATCTTCCATCAATGCATCTCGATAGCCCCACATTCGATGGCCATGAGGCCCTTCAAGGCCTTGACCTTCTCTCGAGTCATTAGGAGCATAGACCTGGGTCGGGAGGCTTCTTCTTTAGCTACCTACCTCACCTCCTCAGTGACCTTTGCTAAGACCTCAAAAACTTGAAGCTTCTCCTCAAGTGAGAGCTTCACTCAGTTAAAACCAATGAGGCCCTCACTGAGGATGGTTATATCATGTGCCAACTATTGAAAATTATATCTTAAAGTCAATCGTCAGTCTGTTGATGGTTGTGCTCATGTATGTAAGTTGTATATTAATTATTTATTAATAAAAGTTATTTGACTTTTTTATCACAAAGTGTACATCTTCTTTTTGAACTTCTGTACTGTGATGAAGTCCTTAAGACTATTTTGATCAATAAAAAAAGATTTATTATTTAGTCCTTGAATATATTTGCGATCAAACGATATGCTATTACTCAGACAATAGCTATATCAATTGTAGGTCATTGTGTGCCATTTGAGTTGGTTATCTTCTTAATCAAGGAGTATGGAGATACTAGTATAGCATGTAGGTGAGATATAGAAGTACATCTCACTAAATATGATCCAACTACGGAGCACTCTGCTGTTAAGAGTAGCTCATAAGGATATGGATATAAGTGTCCCTCTGATCTGAGATCGCCATGGTGACTTGCAAGCAACTCACTATGCTTTAATGTCAGACTATCTAAATTTTTAATTTATTGATAAAATATTTTTGAGCATAGTCAAGTACTTGTGAAGCCAGTGTATGAGTCAAGATGAGATTGATCGCTCCTAATTTCAGGAGTTAGTGCTATATTGTATTTCAATTTAGCAAAATCTTGACATGGATAGTCCTTATGAGGAGTCACAGGATTTATGAGATTGAGATGCATTATAGATGTATCAATTAAGAGTTGACAGTTTAACTCTGAGTCATCCGAAGCACTGAGGGTCAAAGGGATGAATTATATAATAATCATAGTCCAGGATTCTGAAATATTGCTTTACAATCATTTGACCTATCTGAACATCGGGTACCATTGCTAGATGATCATATTAATTGGTACAAAAATTTATTCCTACACTATCAACTTAGATTTAAACCTATGAGATCATGCTCAAAAGAAGTTTTTGACTGATCAAATGGCTAATCGATGATTAAGAATCATTCAAGGATATAACTGTTAATATGATTGATGGCTAACCTTATGCAAAAGTTACAATGAATTAATTCGCTAATGGTTAGTAAATTATAGAAGGATTAATTAGTAATTAAATTATTGATTAGCTCAATTTGATTAAGTAATATGATTTGGATCAAGTCTAATTAAATTATATTCAATTAGGTTGGACCTGATTAGGTTATGAGATGATCTAATCGCTAAGGATATTTGATTCCTGATTGGATTAGGATTTGGACTCAGTTAATTTTTAATTGGATTAGAATTTAATTAAGTTGATTTAGTATCTGATTAGATTAGGTTCATATATCTAATTGGGTCTAAGCTAATTTGATTAGGATAAGAACCTAATTGGATTGATTTAAATTCAAATCGGATTGAATTTCAAACACCTTGCCCTACCTGAACCCACGCACTTCTGCTCTCCATGCAAATTCAGAATTTGCATGGAGAATTCACACACCAAAACCATGTTGCCACCCTCTCCCTTGGATGAGGATGAGATTGGTTGGAATTTGAATTCAAATGGTTTGAATACGAACAAAAACAACCTTGATCCTTATCTTGGTTTAAATTCAAGTTCAAATTTTGATTTGAACTTGATCCTATCCTCATCTCCACACCCACCTTAAGAACACTTTTGTTTTGTGAGACAAAACACTAGCTTTTTTTATCGTGAGAAAGGTTTCTCAGAGTGGGGCATAAACCTAAGAGGGGGTGGGTCCTTTTGTGCGAGTTAAGAGGATATACATTTCCTCTTGGGGTGTGAGCATTGTGGGTTTCCTTAGGGTGTCGACTCTAGGGTTTTGGGAAGAAAGTATATCCAGAGAAAAGTGTTTCTTTTGAGCCTTTCTTCCTTCATCTTCAGCTTTGGAAGAGTCTGAGTGGTCCAAAAAAAGGTGTGAAATCAGCCATCTGATGGTCTTCACACGAGCTAGCACTCCCACAGAGATCGATCAGACCAAAGCTTCAAGTAGACTTTTCGTAGAGGTCGAACATCTGGTGCGACTGCGAGCAACCAGTAGAGCCTCTATTCTATAAGGTTCAATCACAGTGTTTAGCTACCCATGCTCTAGTAAGAGATCCAATCTCTATAGATAAGATCTACCCATGATGATCTAGATGTGATCTAGACTTTAGTAGATGTGATCTGCTACCATTATTGATGTGATCAATAACTCCTAGAAATCAGATCATGAATATTTTCATATCATATGATCCTTTTGTAGGTAGTTTTATATTTGATCTATGCATGCATAATAGATTAAAATGTTTAATCTAGTCTCTTCTGCTAAAAATTTTAAAAAATGCATGCATAAAACTGCCTAGATTTTTTTTTAAATGGTATCAGAGCCTAGGTTCATTATGATATGACATATATGCATGTATAGATCTGATTTTCATTATTTAGATTAGATCTAAATAGTTTTTACGTTTAAATCTGATTTATAATTAGTCTCATATATGATATGATGATCCAAGTAGTCAAGTACTCGAATTGGATTGATCATTGGACCGTCCGGTCATAAAAGTAAGTAGGATTTAAAGATCTTCTCTTTCCATTCCATGGAGTGCTCTTATGGTATGTACAGATGCCAAGTGATTATATCCCATGAAGAAGAATATGAAAAGAAGAAAACTTATTTTTTTACAAAATCTTAAATTTAAAAATCTTAGGATTTGTTGTATGTCATACAAGTTGTATGAAAAGTAAAAATATCTAATCTTTATGATTAAAATTATTTTAATCATGAAAAATGGAATCTAAAATCATAAAAAGTTTAGATGAGATCTAAAAATTTATTTATGATTGATTTTATTTCAGTTTATGCAAAATTTGTCAGATCTGAAACTTTACAATAGTTGTTGGCACGCCTGCTGAGCCGACTCAGTTTTGAACTTTGTCGACTCAGTCTCCTGATTTAGTCAACTCAATTTCTAACTGAGCCGACCTAGTTATAGCAAGTGGATAAAGTAGGTTACTATTCATTTATAGTGAGTCGACTAAGTCTTAGAACTTAGTCGATCCACTGTAGTGAGTCAGCTCGATCCAAGGATGAGCCGACTAAGTTTCAAAATAAAAAATTTTTGCATAAAATTGATGTAAAATATTTAAAAAATTAAAATTATTTTAAATCCAACCTAAATCCATGTTGATTATACACTTAATTAAGAATTAAGAGTTGAATATTTTAGATCTAGAATTGTAAATTAAAGATCTAATGACATTTGCATAACACATGGGTCTATGGGTTAGCTTGATCAGGTCCTATTAATTGGGTTAGACCTAAGTGTTAGAAAGCGATGGTTTTATATGTGTAGTTTAAAAATTTTGATAAACCAAAATTTATGTAGTAAATTAAAACTCTTTTAATTAGGAGAAGTTTGATTGGAGCACCGAGACCACCGGTGTGCTAACACCTTGCTGGTCTCGCTCTTCAGATTTGGATCTTGTCCCATTGCTATTAGAAACAATTGAACAGGGCCTTGCACAAACCTTTTATGCTAAATCACAGGGATTCTTCTAGATCAGCAAGAAAAATCAAGAACCCTTCTTGATTTTTTTTCTCTCTCTAAAGCCTCTCTCTCAGATCTCTATCTGAAGGTGGAAGTAGGCAATAGGAACAAGAAGGAGAAAGAAGGCACTGAGGAAGAGAAATAAGGGGTGGTAGAAAGTTACACTAACTTCCCTAGTGCACGTCGAAAAATTCTGTCTGCCCTCATGCCTACTTTTATTTTTGTCACATAAAATTCTTGATGTTTCATGCTAAAGTCAGATAAGAATTAGTCAGGCTTTATTCCTATCTAAATAGGTATTCTAGCTAATCAAGAAATATCAAGAAACTTGGTAACTACCTCCTCCCAAGCATCCCATGCGTGCATGCGAAAAGTCCAATGAGAAAAATCACCACCTCATCCTCTGTTTGATCAGCCAAATGGAGAGAGAAGCTTAGAGAACCTGGGCTCAAAGTGTTAGGTTCAATCTGGTTCAAACTAGATCCAAATCAAGTTTAAATTGAGTCCAAATCGAATCGAATTCGAAAGGTTACCAAGCCTGATCCAATCAAAATTGAAATCCAAATCTGATTTGGATAATTGAACCCAATTAGCATTAAATTAAATCAAGCTCACTTAAATTAAATCTGATTTAAATTAATTAAGACTTGATTCATAATTTAATTGGCTCTAATTAAATTACAACATTTACAATTAAGTTTCTGTGCTAACAATTAGCAGTTGCTATATCTGTAACACTTACAAATTAGTAGTTTTCAAAATTCAAACCATCAATTCAATTGATAATTCGAATATGATCCAAGTTGTTGATCAGATCATGCTCCTTTTGTATGTGACCCCTTAGGTTATATTCTGTCTGGTTGTGAGACATACCATAATCTCTATCATAGTATCATCAAAACTTCTTTCGTTGGGCTGGAATGATTCCAACTCATTTCAATAAGGATCATTGATCCAAAAATGATCCTAAAGATTTCCATGCTTCATTAGTGACACCTAGCAACATGTAGTGGCAATTCAGTAGAATAGAGAATAAACTCCTAGGTACAGTTATCGTGTAAAACAATCCTCTATCATGAGTCCTGACTAGATGAAGTGTTGGAAAATATGTCCTAAAAATCAATCGTCAACCTGTTGATGGTTGAACAACCTCGTATTGTAATTGATTTGTTAATAAATAAAATATATTTTTGATATTTTTATCATAAGTTTTGATCTTCTAATAAACTCCATTGTTGTGATGAAGTTCTTAGGACTATTTAGGTTCGATAAAGAGAGGATTTATCGATTAGTCCTTAAAACTGTTTACGATCAAATGATAGGCTGTTAATAAGAACGACAGCTTCTATCAAGCATAGGTCGCTGTAGGCTATATGGGTTGGTTGTCCTCTTAACCAAGGAGTGTGGAGACACTGGTATGACATACAGATGAGATGTAAGGGTACATCATCATTGAACGTGACCAACTCCAGAGCATTTTGCTGTTGAGAATATCTCTGATGGGATATAGGTATAAGTGTCCCTTAGACCTGAGATCGCCTCAATGACTTGCAAGCAACTCACTGTACATTGGTACTGGACTAACTGAATTTCTAATTCAGTGACGGAAGGCTTCTGGGCATAGTCAAGTACTTGCAAAGTCAGAGTGTGATCAAGACGGGATTGACCACTCCAAGAGTTGGAGAAGAATGAGTCACTGTATTTCAATTTAGCAAAACCTTGGCCAAGATAATCCATCAGATGGATTTGATATTTTGAAATACAATGTGGACAACCTGATCTAAGTTGACAGTTGAACTCTGACATGTCCTATGAGTATTTTGGTCAAGGAGATGAATTATATGAAAACTATATCCGCATGGGTTCTAAGGATGTTGTTCTACACATTCGATCTATCCGATCGTCGGGTACCATTGCTAGATGGTCACTTCGATTGGTACAAAAATTTATTTTTTTATTATCAATTTAGGTTCGAAACTATGAGGTCACACACATTAGAGTTCACGATCCGATCAGATGGTTGATCAATGATTAAAAATTATTCTAGGGTTAAACGATCAATACGATTGACATTTAACCTAGTGCAAGTGTTGCAGGAGGATTGATTAGCAATTCGATTGCTAATTGGCTTAATTTGATTAAGTCAATGGGCTGAGATTAAGTAATTTAATTAAATTTAGTTTGAACTTGATTGCATCAAGTCCAATTGGTTTATTGGATAAGTCAAGTGCAAGAAAAAACTAGTCCTAGTTCAATTAAGGCTTAGATCAACCTAATTTCTAATTTGATTAGAAAATTAAATCAAATTTAAATTTAATTTAATCTAATTAAATTAAGTTTTTAATTTAGTTAAGATCTATTTTAATTGAGTTGATTTGATTTTGATTTGATTTAGTTTGAAAAACTAAATTTGAACAAGTCATAGATTGAATCCTATTAAGAATAGGATTCCACCTTGCGCCACCTTAGCCCCTCATGCCCACTCTCTCTTATTTTGTGCGACAAAACCTTCTCTCCCAGGCCTTCACACATATCCAAAACTTTTCACTCTTTTTCTCTTACATGGAATATGGTTGTGGACCAAGTTAAAGTAGGAATTAGTTTGGATTTCAAATTCTATGAGATAAAATTTTAGGAAACCAAAACTCTTTCCTTATGGCACTGATTTTATTCAGATTTTTTTAAAAATTTTTATGAATTTTATGGCACATATTGTGCACCCTTTATTGATGGTCCATGATAGAAAAAGGAGGGGGCACCCAAGAGTTGGTCACCCCTTGTCTTGCCCTATTTGGATTTTTTTTGACTAGATATTTGACCTAAACAAGGATTTTTCATATCTTATTAAAATTTTTATAGATTATAGAGCATTGAGAGACCTTTGGGGTGTGCAAAAATCAAAGAGAAAGAGTGTTGGGGCGTGGAGATATAATAGACACAAAACTAAGTGTCTAGGTTAGAGCAAAGAGAAGAAGAAGAGGCTCTTCTTCTAGGGTTGCTGATTTCACCTCTTTTCTTCCTCTATCTGTGAGTTTTCTGAGAGTGTCTCATATCTAAAACTCCTTCTCCTACTTCTCATCTTTAGAAGAGTCCAAATCAAGAAGAAAGAGGCATCTGATCGACCATCGAAGAAGGATTAGCACAGTATTAGCATACTGTGCTGATTTCCTGGATCAAAACTTTTGATCATGATTCGTGGGCTCGTGTGGATGACTCCTAGAGGCCAAATGTGTGTGCGGCTCGCAACATCATCCTTAAGCTTGGATCAGCAAAGTTAGAATGTTGAACTTGCAAGATAATAGATCTGATCTATTATATTTTACATACATTAGATGTAGCATAGAAACATGTTGATATGATCAACATGTAGTTCTTTCTCTTTATATTTTAATTTTTGATTTAATATCATATAATAATTATGTAATATAATCTTAGATCTTGAGATTTTTTAATTTTATAAGATAAATTTTGATTTATTTTAGTCTTTCGCTGCCTGATCTTAAAAAAATTTCAAGATGTAACCCTGAAACTCTAGATCTGGTTCCTACATGAAGGTCATGGAGAACTCATTAAATTTCATTATCAGTCATATGCTAGATTGGCTCGACTCGTGTTGCTCCTAGATTGATTTTGATAATTACAAAGCAGATTGAAGGGATACAAATAATTTTAAATTGAAAAAGTCCTTATGCTCTTCAAGGGCAAAATCATAATTTCACTAAAATCCTGATTTGATAGTATCATTTGATAGAACAAATGATTTGTAAACTATTGATGAAAATTTTATTATTTTTGGACTTATATTTTTGAAGTTATGAAGGTTTGAAGTGCATGAGTCGACTCATGAGTCAACTCATGGCACTATGAGCTGATTGGCACGCAAAAATTTCCCTTGGCACGCTAGTTTTTTGGCTTGGCATGACCTGTGAGTCGACTCATGAGTCGACCCACAAGGCATGAGTCGACTCATGAGTCGACCCCTGCTGATTTGAGCTAAGAATTTCCAGAAATCCATGTTTCTGGTCTTTGCAACAGAAGTCGACCCATGAGTCGACTCCTGAAGCATGAGTCGACTCATGAGTCGACCCCTGCGATGGAAAATGTCAGCAACGGCTATTTTTTTGCCCATTTTAATTGCCTTTTATGCTTCCTAAATTTGCTCTAACGGCTCTTTTTCTGCCTAATATGTTTTCTCTTGCTTCTAATGCTATAAAATGTTTCAAATGGTGAAAGAAATTACAGATCAATCAGCAGATCAAACGAGAGATCAAATTCATTGAGAGGATCCAAAAATATACGCAAAGTGATCAATGAGATATTTGAGAGAAAAAGAAAAGAGGATCCAAAATCCACACGAGAGATTGTGAAAGAGATTCAAGAGCTTTCAAAGAAAGGATTTGTCACGCCTATTGTTTCAACCTTGATCTAGAGATCCTTCAAAGCTTTCAAGAGATCTTCAATCAATGATCATCCTCTTCTCAAGCATTCATTCAAGCGTTCATCCACCTTGAGAAAATACAAAAAGGGATTTCTTCATTTGAGTAAAGTGTTTTCATTGTTATATTCGCTCATTTAAGGAGCTGTTATTGTATTAATTTGTGCTCTAAATTTTCTTACTCTTGTAAGTAATTGTTCTTATTTTTGGAGGATTTCCAAAACAAGGAAAGGTTGATCCGAACCTGAAATCGGAGTATTTTGGATTTACTTGTACCCGAAAAATAAGTAGACTAGCTTGGGATAGCTAGTGTCGGAGTTTGCGATGTTTATATTCGAGTTGAATACAAGTATAGTGGATTGAAATTCCTAAGTAGGAGCTTGGGGAGTGGATGTAGGTGCAAGGTTGGCACCGAACCACTATAAATCCTTGTGTTTGTGGTGTGCTTTATTGTTTCTCTTTAATTCTTTATTATATCCTTGCATTCCTGCTTTAGGTAATTAATCTTGAATTAAAGTCTTTGTTCTCATTCATCATAAGTAATTAATTAAGCCTAAAATTTTTAGAAACCCAATTCACCCCCCCTCTTGGGTTGCATAGCTGGGCAACAAGTGGTATCAGAGCCGGTTGCTCTAGCCCTTCTTTGATCTAACAATCAAAGAGCCAAAGATCTATGGCAACCCATGTCGGTACTTCTCTAGCCGAGGGGCAATTTACAAACCGACCTCCACTTTTCAATGGGTCTAATTACACCTATTGGAAAGCTCGGATGAAGATATTCATACAAGCACTCGACTATGATATGTGGAGTATCATAGTGAACGGTCCTCACACACCCACCAAGATTATAGATGGTGAGGAGTCAACCAAACCCGAGAAAGAGTGGGATGAGGTTGATAAGAAATTGGCACAATTAAATGCCAAAGCTATGAATGTTCTTTATTGTGCACTAGATGCAAATGAATTTAATCGCATTTCTACTTGTGCATCTGCTAAAGAAATATGGGATAGGTTAGAAGTAACCCATGAGGGAACAAATCAAGTAAAAGAGATAAAAATAAACATGCTAGTGCATAAATATGAATTGTTCAAAATAGAACATGATGAGTCCATAACTGCTATGTTTACTCGTTTTACTGATATAATTAATGGTTTGAAGAGTCTTGGCAAATCTTATACTAACAGTGAACTTGTAAGGAAGATTCTCAGGTCACTGCCAAGAACTTGGGAAGCCAAGGTGACTGCCATCCAAGAAGCAAAGGACTTGAACACTCTACCTCTAGAAGAGCTTCTTGGATCCTTGATGACTCATGAACTTAGCATGAAGCAACATCAAGAGGATGAAGTCAAAAAGAAAAGAACCATTTCCCTCAAATCCACAACTTCGCCTGATTATGAAACGGATGACTCTGAAGATGAAGAACAGGATGAAGAGATGGCACTCATCACCCAAAAATTTAAGAAGTTTCTAAGAAAAAGGAAACAGGGGATGAGAAAGAAGTTCACAAAAGGGGAACAAAGTAAAGAAAAAGAGAAAGATCAACCCCTTATATGCTACGAGTGCAAGAAGCCGGGACATTTCAGATCCGAATGTCCACAACTGAAGAAAGGTCCCAAAAAGTTCAAAAAGAAAGCAATGATGGCGACTTGGAGTGCGAGTGATGACTCAAGCTCCGATGAGGAAACCTCAACAGAACAAGCCAACCTGTGCCTTATGGCACACGAAAATGAGGTAACTTCTGAATCCACTAGTGATTTTACTTTTGAAGAATTGCATGAAGCTTTCTATGATTCAATTGATGAATTAAAGAAACTAGGGAAGAAAAATAAAGAACTGAAATTGAAAAATCAGTCCTTAGTGAAACAAGCTGAAAACCTTTCAATTGAAAAATTCACCTTGATTCAAGAAAATCAAAACTTTAAGGATGAAATTAACAAGCTGAAATCTATAGTAGATAAGTTCACCTTAAGTTCAAACAAACTAAATATGATCCTTGATAATCAGAAAGCTATATATGATAAGGCTGGACTAGGCTATAAACCCCTGAAGAAACAAAAATTTCTGAAGGATATTTATGTAAATTATTCAAGTAACAAGTCTACAAATATTACTTGTTTCAAATGTGGAAGAATAGGACATAAATCATACACATGTCTTATTAACAAATATGCAAACACAAAGAAAATATGGGTTCCAAAAGGAACCATTTTGACTAACCTATAAGGACCCAAGAAAGCTTGGGTACCTAAGACAGAAACTTGACCTTTGCTTGCAGGAGTGTCTAGCATCCCAAGAAGGAAACAGGAAATGGTATCTTGACAGTGGATGCTCGAGACACATGACTGGTGATGAATCACAATTCATCACGCTTGATGCTAAGGATGGAGGGATGGTCACCTTTGGAGATAATGGCAAAGGAAAGATCATCGGGATAGGTAACATTGGTATCACTCCCTCCAATTACATTGAGAATGTTTTATTAGTTAAAGGTTTAAAGCATAACTTACTTAGCATTAGTCAATTCTGTGATAAAGGGTATAAAGTAGTTTTTGAATCATCTGTTTGCATTGTGACTAGTCCTATTAACGATGGCATTAAATTTATAGGACATAGGCATGGCAATGTTTATATGGTAGATTTGAATGATTTAGCCAAATTAGACATGCAATGCCTAGTATCCTTAAATGCTAAAATTAATGAGACTAGTTGGCTGTGGCATCGTAGACTTGCACATATTAGCATGCATTCTCTTTCAAAATTAATTAAGAAAGATTTAGTCCATGGTTTGCCAAAACTGAATTTTGAAAAGGATAGAATTTATGATGCATGCCAATTAGGTAAACAAACTAGAGTCTCATTTAAATCCAAAAACACTGTTTCAACTTCTAGACCTTTAGAGCTCTTACATATGGACTTATTTGGACCAACAAGAACCACTAGTCTAGGAGGAAAACGATATGGCTTTGTAATTATAGATGATTACTCTCATTTTACTTGGGTTTTCTTTTTGGCTCACAAAAATGAAACTTTTCATATTTTCACTAAATTTCATCGAAAAGTCTCTAATGAAAAAGGGTTTTCAATTCAAAATATTAGAAGTGATCATGGAACTGAATTTGAAAATCAACATTTTGAAAATTTTTGTGATGAAAATGGAATTGGCCATAACTTCTCTGCTCCTAGGACACCCCAACAGAATGGGGTAGTTGAAAGGAAAAACAGAACCTTAGAAGAAATGGCCCGTACCATACTTTGTGAAAGCAACCTTCCAAGATATTTTTGGGTGGAAGCAATTAACACAGCATGTTACATTTTAAATCATGCTTTGATTAGACAATTTTTAAAGAAAACCCCCTATGAACTTTGGAAAGGAAGAAAACCAAATATTGCATATTTTCATATTTTTGGTTGCCGATGTTTTGTATTAAATAATGATAAAGAAAAACTTGGTAAATTTGATGCAAAATCAGATGAAGCAATCTTTTTAGGTTACTCCTCCACTAGTAAAGCATTTAGAGTTTTCAACAAAAGAACTTTAGTAGTTGAGGAGTCCATACATGTTGTTTTTGATGAATCTAACGATCTTCCTTCAAGGAAGAATGAGGGTATTGATGATGCAGATCCACTAATAGAAGGTATGAAGGAGATCATTCTGAAAGATTCAGCAACTCCAGAAGACAAGGATCAAGAAGACGAACAAAATGAGAGAGATGAAGAAACTCAAGAACAACCTCAAGGTACAAATGACCTATCCAAGGAATGGAGGTATGTTCACAACCATCCTAAGGAGTTAATTATTGGTGATCCTATGCATGGGGTAAAAACCCGTTCTTCACTTAGAGATGTAGTTAATCATTGTGCTTTTGTATCTCATCTTGAACCTAAAACTTTTGAAGAAGCTGAAAATGATCATAATTGGATTAATGCTATGCAAGAGGAACTTAATCAATTTGAAAGAAATAATGTTTGGACCTTAGTATCAAGACCTAAAAATTATTCAATAATTGGCACAAGATGGGTCTTTAGAAACAAATTAGATGAGCATGGAAATGTAATTAGAAATAAAGTAAGACTGGTTGCTAAGGGATATAATCAAGAAGAAGGAATTGATTTTGATGAAACCTTTGCACCTGTTGCTAGATTAGAAGCTATTAGACTTCTACTTGCATATGCTTGCTTTATGAAATTTAAATTATTTCAAATGGATGTTAAAAGTGCATTTTTAAATGGATACATTGCTGAAGAAGTATATGTAGAACAACCTCCTGGATTTGAAAATCATGCTTTTCCTAATCATGTCTTTAGATTAAATAAAGCTTTTTATGGATTAAAACAAGCACCTAGAGCATGGTATGAAAGGCTAAGCAAATTTCTACTAAATAATGGTTTTTCAAGAGGTAATGTAGATACAACCCTATTTATTAAAAGAAATCAAAATGATATGCTAGTTATACAAATTTATGTTGATGACATAATTTTTGGGTCTACTAATGAATCCCTTTGTCAAGACTTTGCTAAGCTTATGCAGGGAGAGTTCGAGATGAGCATGATGGGAGAACTCACCTTCTTCCTCGGACTCCAAATCAAACAATCAAAAGAGGGAATCTCCATCACCCAAAGCAAGTACACCAAGGAACTACTCAAAAGATTTGGAATGGAGAACTGCAAACCAATTGGCACACCAATGAATCCCTCAAGTAAGCTTGACAAGGATGATGAAGGTAAATGTATAGACTTAAAATACTATAGAGGTATGATTGGCTCATTATTATATTTAACTGCAAGTAGGCCTGATATCATGTTTAGTGTTTGCTTATGTGCTAGATATCAATCTAATCCTAAAGAATCTCATTTGAATGCTGTTAAAAGAATCCTTAGATACTTAAATGGTACTCAAACTCTAGGGTTATGGTACTTTAAAGACTCACAAATTAATTTATTAGGATATTCAGATGCTGATTTTGCTGGATGTAAATTAGATAGAAAAAGCACAAGTGGAACTTGCCAATTTCTTGGAGTTAACCTAATCTCATGGTTTAGCAAGAAACAAAATTCGATGGCACTGTCTACGGCTGAGGCCGAATACATTGCAGCCGGAAGTTGTTGTGCTCAAATCTTGTGGATTAAGCAACAACTCGAAGACTTTGGAATCAAACTTAATGAAACACCAATAAGATGTGATAACACAAGTGCCATAAATCTATCTAAAAATCCAATTCAACACTCAAGATCCAAACATATTGAAATAAGACATCATTTTATAAGAGAACATGTTCAAAACAAAAATGTAATTCTTGAATATGTTTGCACTGAAAATCAATTAGCTGATATCTTTACAAAGGCCCTTAGTGAAGATAGATTCTGTGAAATTAGGAGAAATCTAGGAATTCTAGATCCATATGCCTAAACTTTTCTCAATTTCCAAAGAATTGATGTCAAAAACTCTTAGAGCTCAATTTTCAACATCTATACTGGTCCCAAAAGCTCAAATTTATCATTTTAAAAACTTATCATTGAGCAAAACTCCTTCTCCCAAAATTTTAAATTTTTCTAAAATTTATTCACATTTTTTCCTGATTTTCTGAACTTCATGAGTCGACCCCCATGAGTCGACTCAATGGCAAACTTGTAAATCCCACCAACTTCCATCGGGTTCATTGTTTTTATATGGGTTACTGTTCGTGAGCCGACCCATCCTCTCATCTTCCTCCTTCCAAAAGCCGACTTCTCAAATTCCTTTTGCACCAAATCCAAGGATTTATTTCAAGGCAATTCTCCCTCCTCCTCTCCACCAAAAATCGCCACCTTGGAAAGAGATTTTTTGTGCTTTCTCACATTGTTTGGCGCGGTTGGAACGTGCCCTAGCACTTCACCGATCTTCCCAAATCCACTTCTTTTCTCCACCAAAATCCCTCTTCACTCTCTTGTGATCCCTCCTCCACTCAATTCAAGTCTCCTTGCCTGCTACTATATTGAATATGGCTCCGAAGATGAAACTTCCCCAAAGAAGAAAATCAATCCGTGAGCCTGAAGAAATTGTCCGAAAGAAAAGGCATGCTCAGTCTTCAACTGCTCCCACTCCAGTTTCAGTACCTGCTCAAGGTCCCTCTCAATCCTCCATAAGCCCCAGTGTGAATCCTCTTTCTGATAGAAAAGTCGAAATCGGAAAAAATATAGATTTTCGGTTCTTTGAGAAAGAGGGCTTTACTTTTGCAAGTAAGATTAAAAACCAAGGATGGGAACTCTACTGCTCCCTTAAGGAAGTCACCAATGTTGACCTAGTTAGAGAATTCTACCAGAACCTACATTATGGAAATGGGTCAGTGACTTCAACAGTCAAGGGAATTGATATCTGCTTGGATTCTAGGATATTGGGAGAAATACTTCAGTTGCCTAGTGAAGGATACTCATATATAGAACTCCCAATTAAAGAAGAGGGGATCAGAATTATTTTAGGAGAAACTTATTCATGAAGTTTAAACAAATTGGAAGCAAAGATTTTGTCCATTGAGATGAGGATCCTGCATCAGATGGTAACAAAGCTCTTCTTTCCTAGGAGTGGTAGACATGACTTACTTTCCAGCAGAGATGTATGTGTCATGTTTCATGTCATCACTCAGACCCCCCTGAACCTCCCTGCACTTATGATAGAGGCCATGAGAGAAACTTTGAACAGATCCAAGGCACACTTGCCTTATGGTATGGCCCTTACTAGAGTATTTAGGAGGTTTGGAGTTAGCAGTGAGGGGGAGGCACCTACCAAGCTATCTCATGTGGACACTTTCAACCAACACAGCCTGCACCGAATGAGATTTACAAAGACTGATGGTGGTTGGATCAAGGGCTCTGAAGAAAGAGCTGAGGATAGAGCTGAAACAAGAGCTGAAGACAGAACTGAAGGCAGAGTAGAAGAAGAAGGTCCATCTTCTCCTGTACATGACTTCAGGGCAGCATCACCAGATATCCAGTTCATTCCTGATACAGAGGCTGGCCCTTCAGAGTTTACTAGGATGCCCACACCAGTGTATCAGCCAGAGAGCAGAGCACCTCATTCAGAGTTCAGACTGGCTGACGATCAGATCGAGCATATATCACAGCATGTGGCTTCTTTGCTGTCTAGCCAGTGGAGTAGTACTTCTTTTGCATCTGGAGCCACCTCTTCTGATCAGACCATTACTCCCCACATTTCCACTTTATTTCAGATGATATCAGATCAGTCCATCCGGATCCAGCAGCTTGAGGACACAGTCTGGAGACTGACTGGCAGAGTTCTTGACTTGCAGGGGCAAGTCCTTGCTTTGGCCCATCCCAAGCCACAGGAGTCAACTATTGAGGTCACAGACCTCACTGTAGAAGCTGGCAGGCTCAGAGGAGCACTAGAAGGTGGATATAAATTACTGAGGAAAGAGATCCGAGGATCAAGTGAGCATGCTACCACTCAGTTCACTGCTCTACTTCAATCTATTTCCAGAGCACTGAACGTACTTGATTCTATCAGACTCACCCTTTCTGTTCAGTCTTTAGCATCTCAACGTACTCAGCCTCCCAGTTCATCTCGCTCTCCTGCTCGTGCCAGAGGCAGACGGGGTAGAGGACGCATTTCTGATCCATCAGCTTCTCATACCATATCTGATGACTCTGATCCATGACTTGTCTTGATCATTACTAGATCCTAGGTGTTAGTGTCTTGTTCTAGGATCTGTATTTTGGGGCCATGTATTGACAATTAGCTGGTTGATTATTATAATATGAACTATGTATTGAAATAATTATGATTTTAATGGAATCATCTTTTACTTATATTTCTACCTTTTGTAATGATGTTGATCATATTTTGGATTTATATATATTCTCCTTGTTGAAATATTGTCTTCTCTTTTTTGTTGTTTGCTGTTAATAATTGCTGTATTAAGGGAGAGCAAACATCTGTGATTAACTCTAAAGGGGGAGAAATTAAAGAATATTTCAGAAAAAGGAGAAGTTAACCATGTCTGATGATGTCAAAAAGGGGGAGAAATTAAACAAAAAACAACTCATTAAAAATAACTCATTAAAAGCAAAATCCTAAATTATGAGAAAAAGGGGAGAAATTAAACAAAAAAAATAACTCATCAAAAGCAAAACCCTAAAAGCAAAACCCTAAATTATGAGAAATTTGGCATCAAACAGAAATTAAACAAAAAGCAATCCAATTATGAGCAATTAAACAAAAAGCAACCCATCAAAAGCAAAACTACAAATTATGAGAAATTAATGAATGAATTGAAGAATTTAAAGAACAATATCAAAAGTACAATGCTAAGTACAATGCAGTTATGTAACTTTTAAATTACTTCTTTACATATGCTCTGATTTACTTTAAAAATTTAAATATGCTCTGATATACTTCAAAATTCCAACTTACTCTGATACATCTTTTGAAATTTTATTTACCTTGATACATCTTAAGAAATTTACCTTACTCTGATACATCCTAAATTTTTTTTTAACTTGCTCTGATACATTATAAAATTTGCTCTGATACAGTATGAAATTTTCTCTGATACATTATAAAATTTGCTCGGATACAGTGTGAAATTTTCTCTGATACATTGTAAAATCTTTTCTGATAACATTGTAAAAATTATTTTTCTTGCTCTGATACATTGCAAAATTTACTTTTCTCTCTTGCTCTGATACATTTTAAACTCAAAATGATCTAATACCCTTTTCAAATCTTTAAGAAAATGGATAAACTATTTTTGCATAAATATTACATGCCAAAAGAATCATACTCTTTTCAAGCATATATATCTATAATGCATTCCTTTGAAATTAATGCGTTCACATAAATGTTTTTGTTCAAATATTTTGTCATCATCAAAAAGGGGGAGATTGTTGCTCCTAGATTGATTTTGATGATTACAAAGCAGATTGAAGGGATACAAATAATTTTAAATTAAAAAAGTCCTTATGCTCTTCAAGGGCAAAATCATAATTTCACTAAAATCCTGATTTGATAGTATCATTTGATAGAACAAATGATTTGTAAACTATTGATGAAAATTTCATTATTTTTGGACTTATATTTTTGAAGTTATGAAGGTTTGAAGTGCATGAGTCGACTCATGAGTCAACTCATGGCACTATGAGCTGATTGGCACGCAAAAATTTCCCTTGGCACGCTAGTTTTCTGGCTTGGCACGACCTGTGAGTCGACTCATGAGTCGACCCACAAGGCATGAGTCGACCCCTGCTGATTTGAGCCAAGAATTTCCAGAAATCCATGTTTCTGGTCTTTGCAACAGAAGTCGACTCATGAGTCGACTCCTGAAGCATGAGTCGACTCATGAGTCGACCCCTGCGATGGAAAATGTCAGTAACGGCTATTTTTTTGCCCATTTTAATTGCCTTTTATGCTTTTTAAATTTGCTCTAACGGCTCTTTTTCTGTCTAATATGTTTTCTCTTGCTTCTAATGCTATAAAATGTTTCAAATGGTGAAAGAAATTGCAGATCAATCAGCAGATCAAACGAGAGATCAAATTCATTGAGAGGATCCAAAAATATATGCAAAGTGATCAACGAGATATTTGAGAGAAAAAGAAAAGAGGATCCAAAATCCACACGAGAGATTGTGAAAGAGATTCAAGAGCTTTCAAAGAAAGGATTTGTCACGCCTATTGTTTCAACCTTGATCTAGAGATCCTTCAAAGCTTTCAAGAGATCTTCAATCAACGATCATCCTCTTCTCAAGCATTCATTCAAGCGTTCATCCACCTTGAGAAAATACAAAAAGGGGTTTCTTCATTTGAGTAAAATATTTTTATTGTTATATTCGCTCATTTAAGGAGCTGTTATTATATTAATTTGTGCTCTAAATTTTCTTACTCTTGTAAGTAATTGTTCTTGTTTTTGGAAGATTTCCAAAACAAAGAAAGGTTGATCCGAACCTGAAATCGGAGTGTTTTGGGTTTACTTGTACCCGAGAAACAAGTAGACTAGCTTGGGATAGCTAGTGTCGGAGTTTCCGACATTTGTATTCGAGTTGAATACAAGTATAGTGGATTGAAATTCCCAAGTAAGAGCTTGGAGAGTGGATGTAGGTGCAAGGTTGGCACCGAACCACTATAAATCCTTGTGTTTGTGGTGTGCTTTATTGTTTCTCTTTAATTCTTTATTATATCCTTGCATTCCTGCTTTAGGTAATTAATCTTGAATTAAAGTCTTTGTTCTCATTCATCATAAGTAATTAATTAAGCCTAAAATTTTTAGAAACTCAATTCACCCCCCCTCTTGGGTTGCATAGCTGGGCAACAACTCGAGTTCATCTGTGAATCCTATAAAAACTCTTTTCTAGCATTCACACTTGCTCTGGCCAGAGATTTTTTGAACTCAGTCTCGCGAATTGTATGGGACTACTTCTTTTCTACCAAGATCAATATATTCCATCTAAGTGCATCCTACTCCAAACAGTGAACTTGAACCTATAATAGCCAACATATACAGCAAGAATCCAAATGACTAGGGACTAAGAGAATGTGCAGTCAAACTAAATAGTTTCACTACGAATAGCCAACACACCATAGGTCAAAGGACTAGTCACACCACTGCAGCATCGAAAAAACTACTGACAAGTGAGTACATATCCAAATAATTTTTCATATTGCTCATGCTCAGTGCAAGTTATTCTCTAACAATTACCTGCACTCTCACCCCAGTGTCTCTACATTACAGACTCGAGACTCATCTGTCCAGAAAGAAGGTGATCTATGCACCGATCTAAATAGATTGATCACTGTCCTCTGTGACGATCCTACGATTGAGAGTATTTAGAAATTAACCACTAATGATGTATATATCAAATTCTCAACACCTTGAGAATATATAAAATCATCTTTGTTAATTTCTAGAATAAATCATGGACACATATAATATGATTGATTATAAATATTATCCGACAAATATAAAAATATGCCCTAGAGAAAGGTATGCGTCTGCCAAAATTGACTTCTAGGACATACATCTAACAAACTTTCACTTATACTAAAATCAATTTACTATATACCTAAGCTCCATCTTCTAAAGATAGGCCTCGATCTTTGGCTGGCTAAGTGACTTGGGCCTACCACATCCTATGAGGAGTTTACTCTCTATACCTCTATGTATTTCTACTCGAGATAATCGCGTATATCTCTGCTCTGTGTGTTTAAACTTCTGATGAGATCTTGGCTCCTTAGCGAGGGCTATGGACCATTATCTTTGCAGTACAATATCACGGCATCCAATGGCATGACATCCAGTTTTGTAAGTATTATAAGAATCAGATTACATCCTGCACATCTACACCATACTTAGCTTCCATTGATCGATTACTTGGAACCCTTCCAACATACTGAACTAACATAATTTAAGAATACATACTGATGTAGATGTTTTACCATTAGTATCAGTGTATCCTCCCACTCTTAGCTCTAATCCTTCTTCAAAGATCAGAAATAATCTCTTAGTACTTCTCAAGTACTTAGAGATGTTTTCACAATAATCCAATGCTCCCAGTCTAGATTCAATAAATATCTGCTCGTGACTCTCAAAGTGAGATATACCAAGTTGAGTATATAGCATGGCATACACCTATGCCCAAGAGGGTAGCAAAACCCTCTTGAAGGTTTCTATGCTGAACTCTTTCAGCACTTCTTCTGTATACTTGTCTGTAAAAATCTAAACATCCTTTTAGATCTATCACTATAGATCTTTATTTCTAGAATACAGGATGCTTGCACTAGGCCTTTGATGAGAAAATTCTATATGAAACCACATCTTAATCGATGTCTGCATGGGACACTCCCACTGATCTTCATGTAAACACATGATTCTTTATTTTTGATGAAATCAAATAATTTGATCATATCATCGAAACAATTATTCCAACTCCAATATACTTGCATAAATCCATAAATAGATCCTGGCAGTGTAATCTTTATCACTGGAAGTTTAATCCAAAGGCCGCTCTATATAGATATCTTCCCAAGACATCCATTTGAGAGGGTTATATACACATCCATCTCTTAGGATCGATGTCCAATATCATCTCATTACAGATTTTGGGATCATTTCTATGTTCCCAATCTCTCTTGAGAAATACTTTCTCTGAATTTCTTATAAGAATATGAAGTATCTTTCAGAAGGATGAGAGATCCTACTAGATCTACGAGATGGAGGAGGTACGACTAGAATTGGCTCATCATGAATAAGTTCTACAGATCCTATGGCTCATTGTTCTTCAGAGACTCTCTCTTCGAGCTTATCCTCTCACTATTTTTAAGAAAATAGCATGATTGCCTCCAATTACATTGTAAACCACTGGGAAGGAAAAATGTATCCCAAACTATTTAGGATGCCCATGAAATAAGCTCTTATAGATCTATCCTCTAACTTGTCTGTCATGTCATATCTCATACGGTGTGATGGAACAAACTTTAGAGGAAACCTAATTTAAATTTCAAAAATTAAAGCTTGTCCCTAAAGAAATAAAAGTTAAATTAGTGATGTTTATGATGGTTCGAACCATATTTTATATAATGCCATTTCTCCTCACAGATACCCCATTGTGCTGAGGTGTATAAGAAGGATTCCATCATGAAACTATACCATTTTTTTGAGATAATCGTGAAATTCTCTATTTGGTATTGCATCCTCGATCTGATCGAAGTACCATTAGAATTTTTTTGATTTACTTCTCTATTTCACATCTGATTTTTTTTATCCTTTCAAAGGCTTTAGATTTATATCTCATACACATACCCATACCATGATTGATCATCGATAAAGATAATGAACTAGAGATAACCACCCTCATCTGGCTCATCAAATAGGTTGCACACATCAAATGTGTACTAGGGCAAATATCTCAGTGGTCCAATCCCCTTATCCCATAAAAGTTAGCTTGGTCATTAATCCTTAAAGAGATAATTCATAGACTAGATATGATTCAACAATCAATGAGCCCAAAGATCTATTTTTTCTCTAGTTGGTAAATCACTTCTTCTTCTATATAACCTAGCCTAAGGAACCACCTATATACTTCAGATTTATTTGATTTCTAAATCTCTCAGACCTAATGGCATTCACTGTTTGCTCAAGTAAGTTCACAGATGCATCACTATGCAAATGATAAAGACTGTCTCTAAGAATTGAATCCAAAATAGTAGTCGCAGAGGTTAACTGCCCACGATCACAGTACAACTCTTGCACTATTGCCGACTCAAAAGAGTACCTCACCTTCCTTCAACCCTCTTCTTTTCCTTAGACCCTATACAGAAGTGCGTAACATGCACTAGAGTCTAATACTTAATTAGGAGAAGAAGAAACCGTAAGATCAGTTTTGAGCAATTTCGACAAACCTTCCAAAGACATGTCCATGTTTCTTCAGGCTTTTCAGGTACGTACCTTTGAACTTTTCAAGATTCCTTAGTTACCAACATATTGATCGATTTAGTTAAGGTGCTATAATGTTTATTCATATAATAGTTTCACAAACTACCTATATGAATCAGGGATTACAGGATCAAATTCATTAGCAATTTCTTATGCATGATCATGTCGAGCTTCTCAAGCTCCTCAATATCCTTAATCATTGTTAAATAGTGATTATAGATAAATTGCCCATCACACATCTCATGTGCTGTATGACTCTGATCACCTCACAACTATTGCAGATGAGTCAACATATCATTGGCATCTACATATCCTTATGCACACATTGGAGCTCATCAAGCATGGACTCTAGTTTATAGATTTAACCTAATTATCATTGTCCAGCTATTTGTCAAGTATAGCTCGTTGACTATGGTTTGGACAAGCTAATGATATTGGGATAACTTGGTCAAAAATATGGCCTAATTTTTCAAAAACTAAGAATAATTTTTAGGTTTCTGAGTCAGAATATGTAATTAATTTTGGCTAAGTGATTGATATCTAGGATTCGAGCTAAAAGATTAAAAATTGATACTATAAATTACAGAGAGTAAAGATTTAATTAGATGATTGTACTTATAAATATTTATTCTAGGGACTTTAAACATAAATAGAGGCTCCCACTAATTTTTTGAGTCTTTCACACTCCTCGAATGGAGAAATAAAAATCCTAACACAATAATTGGGCTTCAAGCAGGTGCTGTGGTCCCATCGATGTATGGTACCTCACCTAACAGTTATTGATGATACGTACACCAATGCATGGATAACTCTTTATCCAGATACTTCTCTAAGCATGTTACAGTGACCTGATCTCTAAGTCATGTAGGCTCACTTAACAGTTATTGACAATACTCCTTAGTTAAACCCGACCCATAGTTCACCAGTGGGCATTAAGCCATTATTGGATCCCTCACCTAACAATTATTGGGCCCAACCCCATCTTTATCCTGAGGCATCTAATGTCAATAGAGTGGTTGTGTCTTTCTAATGCAACTGAACCACTGTGACTAGTCGAGAACGATCAACATCGAAAAAGGCATCTGTATCTCTACAATGATGGAAGACCATTAGACTTAATATTTAGTGAAAAAATTTAGATTTAGATCTCTTCTAATAGTCACATACATCTGATGTATATGACTGATCTGGTTCAGATCAGCACATCTCATGTCTGACCAATCTAGTCAGCATGGGTGAACACGAATGATCTAGCAACCTTATTCAATTTCTAATCGATCAAATTGACTAGATAAGTGAGATCGATGGAAGGATCGATCGATGCTTGCCTTAGACACCATCGAAATACCCAGTTAAGCATGCTCCCAATTAAAAACCATCGATCGGGCAGTCAAACTTACTTTAGACACCAATCGGTCTATTAGAATCAAATAGGTTAGCCTAGTTATTCGGACTCAGACCACTGAGCCAATTCAATCTTGATTTAATTAATTCACATCACATATGAATTGATTTGATCAACTACAAGTAAACTCAATTTTGAGCCCCTTTGACCTAATCCCAAGCAACTTTTGATTAGGTCTGATCAACTCCTCAAAATCAGAGAGTGTTCTAATCTGATCTAATCAATGATCCTAGTTATAGTTTAGTCTCTAAATCTAATTTGTTCAACCCATACCCCACGTTCATATTTTATAAATTGAAATTTTAGATCTTAAATTCATAATTTTAGATCTTTTAATTTTAATTCTTAATTCACAATTAAGTACATTATGAATATAGATTTTAGCTTAGATGTCAAAATAAATTTTAATCTAAATCAATTTAAATTGTATCTCATATAATTTACTATTTATAGAATTGAGTCGACTCATCTTGAACCTCGAGTCGACTCGTCATAGTGGGTTGACTCAATTATGAGACCGAGTCAGCTCATCTGTGACAAATCGAAACCTATAGACTATGGCCCGTAGAATTGAGTCAGCTCATCTGCAAATGAGATGACTCCCCAGGATCTCGAGTCGACTCCAATAGAAATGAGTCGACTTGCCAAGCATTCGAATCGACCCGAATAAGAACTGAGTCGACTCCACCAGCATGCCAGTCACAATTTCAATGTTTCATATAAACAGAACCTAGAATTTTAAATCTAAGATTTTGTAGAAATTAAGTTTCAAATCATTTGTCAAAGGCTATATATCAGATATATCATTTACTGATCTAAAACACATAAAAACACATGCATAATTAGATCCAAAATATGTATCACATACAACTTTCCATTCATGACTTTTCTTCATGAGAAACATCACAATCGACACCCTTACATGTCATAAGAGAACCTGTCGAATGGAAAAGAAAGAGACTTTAATCCCTTCTTGCTCTTATGACTGGACGGCCATGGTGATAATCCCAATCCGAATACTAAGCTACTAAGAGATCTAATCTAACATATCATATATATAAAGACTAAATTTTAGATCTAATTATCTTTCATATATCATACATGTTGGGTTTTAGTGGCACAGTGGAAGGGTTAGGTATTTAAAATTTTCATTAAAAATACTTATCACACTAGAAACCCAAATACCCAGAAATCCTTGACTATATCAATCAAAGTACAATAAATATAAACTAAGATCAGTAGAATACCTATAGCACTAATCCAATTTTTATAAGGCATCCAAGTTTTCATCCTCCAATGATGATTCACATAAAAATTAGATCAAAGACAGCACTGCTCCTTCACCTTACTTCAAGAGTTCTAGCCCCTACAACTCGATTAGCCCTGTATCGGTCAGATTTCTCTAAGAATCTGACTCAATCCTCTCAGAATCTCCTCTGGATTTCTGATTCTCCTTTTTTAAGACCTTTCTAGTCTTTGTTAGGACCAGATAAGGTTTTGTTTTAAATCCTAAAGCCTTATCCTAAAACTAAGATGGGTTGTAAGAAAGAAGGGAGAGCTACGGAGAGAAAAATGGAAACTCGATCTAAATACCTCGGACATCTAGTGCCCAGGCCTTTTTATAGCCATCAGAGGGATGCCAAAAGGGAGGGACACACTCCATAAAAAAAGTCTTATCTAATCTGATTATCAAAGATAAGAGTTCCTTCAAGCAGAAGGACTCTTATCAATGATACGTCGATTAGCACCCTCACCTGCATGTGCGACTAGAGAAGGGATGTTTTCGCATCCCTTCTCAAATTAAAAAAATCCATAAAAATTCATGTGGATAGGGGACTCATTTTTGATTCTAGAAAACTTAATAAGGTGATAAAAATCTCATGGAAGGATGTTATCCTCGCACCTCTTCATGCGAATTTTGATCACCGCATGTGCGCGCATGCAAAATAAGTTTTGGTATCTGTTTGTCTCTCTGATAAATCTAAAAAGATTTTCGATAATTTTTCAAAAATAGCTGATCCAATGTAAAATATTATCAAAAAAAATTATTCCAATTTGAATGAGTTTGATTAGGAGTCTCCAAAGCATGAGAAAATGCGACGCTTCAATGTGCGTACGAGAGACCCTTCTCTCATTTCCAATTTTTCTTTATCCCATATTAATCTAGAAAAATCTATCTCATGCTTTGAGATGTGCATCAGAGAATGAAGGGTGATTAGGGCTGCCACACCCATCTTAATCTCATGTCAGAAGGACTCCTCCATCTGCTCACGTCAACATGCGCATGCCAATTCTGATTTGCACCAAGGGTCCTTCACAACTTGAACTCTTTATAATTGGTGTTAAAATGAGATGTGATGCCCCACTTTGGGCCACTTTCAAGTGGCACAACCTGACCCAAATGCCCACCAAATTGGGCTAGCTAATCAGAAGGGATGAGACCAAATTGATCTCTCAAGGAGCTAGGATTTTCACACATACTAGCATGCTTATCAGAAACCTTGATTAAATCTAAAATTTCAATCAAACTTATTAAAAGGGTTCTTGGCCAATTTTTATATGTGTGTGACTCATTGGGTTCCACATCTAGCCAGCAATAGGTCCAGATGCAAGTTGACCCGAGTTCAACAATTAAAATTCTTTCTAATTGACAATCAAATTAAACTCTTTAATTCGATCAAACCTACAAGTCAAGATTGATGTCTAGCAACGTATCATGACTTTTCAGAAGATGTGAAATTTGATGAAAAAATTAAATATACCCTTCAGTAGTAAGTTATTATGCAATTCAATCCTTCAATCATCTCTGTACCCCGAATATGTTCATGAGTATGGAATTATGTCATACTCAAACACATATTCATATCGATTCTTAATTAACCAATGATGACTCTGATGATGAAGCATTAAAAACTCTTTCTAATCTTCTTCTTATTTTTGATCAAAAGATTTTTTTCGAGTTATTTAGGAATGAGAATACACAGGATGCGATCTGCTCTTATTAGGAGTGATCGATTCTATGTTGACCTACTTACAACCTTCATACACACTCCACCATATCCAGAACACCCCGTACATGTCTTAATGCTATGTCTGGGTATGAACCAAAATATGGGTTCATGTGCATAAAGTTCCATAGTGCTCTCAGGTCTAAGTATCACTTGCATAACTCCTACTTAGAGAACCATCTTTGACATGCAAGTAAGACTTTCATAAGATGTTCTCTTTCATCGAGTCAATTCACTGAATCTATTTCTAAATGAGCATCAACATCTTTGTATTAGTGTCCCATACACAAGTGGCTAGTGAGATCTACCACCCTCTCCATCAAGCATACATAGGATATACCAGTCTATCTGAAATATTAATCTCCAACTCAATGCTCTTATGACAAAAAATATTTAAGATTAGAGTTTTAGGGTTTTAGGTCTCACTAGCATGACCCATTCATGTCTCCTAAAATTATTACCCTAATGTTTGGAGTTCATCATAATCATAGACATAATAAGATGCAGCTAAAATGATGAATCAATACTTTATTTTATTATCAAATAATAAATATCATTATATAAGTTGAAAAATTATAAAGAAAAGTTTCATCACAACACACTTGCGATTGACTTATAGGGCACTCTTCTTTCAATCTCCCACTTGCACTAAAGCCATTTGCCTTTGTATTTCAATCCCATACAATCAAGATGGCGATCAAATTGCTACTGTGGTATGGTCTTAGTGAATAGATCTGCTATATTGTTCTTTATGTCTACTTGTTCAAGGACAATATCTTATCTCTCTATAATTTCTCGAACGAGGTGGAAGCATCTGAGGATGTGCTTGGATCTTTGATGAGACCTAAGTTTTTTAGCTTGAATAATGACCCCAGTGTTATCACAATAGAGTAGCACCAGTCCTTCAATCTCAAGAATGATTTCTAATTTCATGATGAACTTCTTTATCCAAATAGCTTCCTTAGTGGCTTCACTAGCAGCGATGTATTTTGCCTCAGTGGTTGAGTCAGTTACTGTTTGCTGTTTGAAACTCTTTCAACTTACTGCCCCACCATTCAGAGTAAACACATATCCTGATATTGACTTGCTATCATTTGGATCAAATTGAAAATTGAAATCTGTATATTCCTCTAGTTTCAACTCTGATCCTCCTCCATATATGAGAAAAATATCTTTAGTCCTTCTTACGTACTTCAGAATATTTTTCACAGCTTTCCAATGATCCTCCACTAGATCAACTTGAAATCTGCTAGTTACGTCTAAAGCATAAGCTACATCATGCTTGGTACATAGCATGACATACATAATTGATCCCACAGCCAAAGCATAAGGGATTTCATTCATCCTCTTCCTCTCCTCTAATGCTTTAGGACATATTTTCTTAGAGAGACATATACCATAACTTGCAGGTAGGTAACCTCTCTTACTTGCCTCCATATTAAACCTCTTTAATATGAGATCTATGTACCATGACTGGGATAAGCCTAACATCCTTTTAGATCTATTGCTATAGATCTTTATACCTAGTATATAGGATGCTTCACTCAAGTCTTTAATGAAAAACTTATTCGATAGCCAAGTCTTGATCGATTGTGTCACTAGAATATCATTCTTAATGAGCAGTATGTCATCGACATACAAAATCAAGAAGACAATAGCACTCTCGCTTGCCTTTTTATACACACATGGTTCATCCTTATTTTTGATAAAGTCAATTTTTTTGACTGTCATATCAAATCAGATGTTCTAGCTCCTCGAAGCCTGCTTCAATCCATAGATGGATTTCTTTAGCTTGCATACTTGATTTGCCCTCCTACTTGAGACAAATCCCTCTAGCTAAGCTATATAGACTTCTTCCTCTAGATTATCATTGAGAAAAATGGTCTTGATGTCCATCTGCTAGATCTCATAGTCGTAGTATGCCACTATAGCAAGTAAAATTCGAATGGATTTGAGCATAGCCACTGGTGAGAAAGTTTTATCATAGTCAATTCCTTATCTTTGTTTGAAACCCTTCACCACCAACCTAGCTTTGTAGGTTTCTATTAGGCCATCTACTCTGATCTTCTTCTCGAAGATCCACTTGCACCCTATTGGGGTCACACCCTCAGGTGCATCAATCAAGGTACATACTTGGTTGGTGTACATCGAGTCCATCTCAGATTTCATAACTTTCAGCCATCTATCTGAGTCTCTACTCATGATAGCTTTCGAATAGATCAGTGGATCATCATCCTGAATGATGTTGATCGAATTATTATTTTCAATGATAAAATCATATCTTAGAGGTGCTTGATGCACTCTATCTGACCTTCGAAGAGGAGGTGTGTATTATAGATGTACCTCATCTCTAGGTACTTCTGATTGAGAATCTTCTTATGGTTCAACCATAGGTATTTTTGGATTGGTTTGTAGATCCTAAACTTTTATTAGTTCAATATTCCTCCTATTGTCTCTTTTTTGGATAAATTTATTTTTCAAGAAAATGACATGCCTACTGACAAATATCTTTTGTTCAGTAGGGTGGTAGAAGTAGTATCTGTTGGAATTTAAGGTTTGGAGCACGCATGTGTATTTCAAAATTTTATTTTTTAAATATCGTAGTGAAATACAAGATTAAAATACTTTTAATCTGAATCATACATGCATAAAAATATAAAACCACAAGGATCTAGTTCATGTGCTGAAATTAATATATGCTGAAATTCAGATTGTGATCAAATCGCATACCTGTTTTGCAATCTCTTTCTTCAAATCTGGATCTGAAAGAGAAAATTTTTTTTTCTAGCCGCATAAGTATCCAGTCTCTATAGGAATCCACTCAAGATCAGTCTGGAACAATGCTCTTCAAGTTGAATTTTTTTCTCTAAAATAATTCAGCCTGTTGAATCTGAATGAAGTCTGGATCGCGATCAACACTTGATCTCTTTCCATGATCTTCTTCTTCTCTTCTTTTTTTGCCTTTCTCCCTTGCTTTGTGCTGCCATCAAACACTAGGAACTAGCAATAAGTGGACGACCAACAGCTTGGGTGTGAGAGAGAAGTGGGATGCCCCAAAGGGTGGGGCATGTGGAACGTCCAAGGGAGAAGGAGAAGGGAGAGGAAGAGAGGGCATGGGGGGTCTCCAAAGGTGGGCGTGGGCTACTGGTTGGATGCTCTAGGGATCTTAGGAGAGGTCCCTTTAAATAGGCATGAGGATTGAATCCTATTCAATCTCATAATACAAGTCCTACTTGCATTGGGTTTCCTAATAACTTAAGTTATTCAACTTACATTAGGAATCCTATTAGGCACCAACTCTTGGAGCCCTTGCACCCATTATTTCACATCCTCTTTTACACCCAAAGGATGCCCCAGATGAAATCAAAAGACCCTCTAATCATAGGACACGCCCAACTTGTTCCAATCAAGGTGGCAACCCATAATAACTATCAAGGAATATTAATTAGGGACTTACACCCTAATTCAATTGATTCAAAATCTTAGATACCCAACAATTGGAGTCCAATGAATCTAATTTATTTAGATTATTAGCAAGTAATTAAGTTTGAATTATCTTATCAAATAAAAAATCCAAATGGAAAGAAAAAATTAGATCCAACCATGTGCTAGTAAGGTTATCTTGAACCCAATTGAATTTCTCTAAACCCAATTGACATTTCATAAGCTCAATTTGCTAATTTCAGACTTAATCTCTTTATTGTGTGATCCCATAGGTTTAATTTTATCTGGTAGTAAGATATATAATAATCTCTATCAAAGTATTATTGAAACTCTTTTCAATGGGTCGGAACAATTTCATTCTAACTCATCAAGGATTGTCGATCAAGAACAACCCTAATAAGTTCTCACAATCCATCAGTGACACCTAGCAGTATATAGTGGCAACCCAGTAGAATTGAAATAAACCTCAAGGTGTAGTTAATGTGTGATTCAGTCTCTCTATCATGAGTCCTGACTAGATGGCAGGTCATGGATAAATTGTCAAACCTCAACATCAGTCATATAATAGATTCGATCAGTTCAAGTCCAATTATGATTTTATGAAAACTCTTTTCCATCAATCACACTACTATGACCATAGATTCTTAGACGTAGCCTTTCAAATTCTATAGGACTACTCTTCTCTATCAAGGTTGATAGATCCCATCTTAATGTGCATCCTACTTCTACAGTGGACCAACTACCATCAATATCCACTACAAGGGCTTATTGAGATTCATGTTTATGTGTCAGTCAAACTTCAGCAGCCTCACTACGAGCAGTAATACAATCTCAGATCAAAGGATCAGTCATACAACTACAGCATCGAGATAATTACTGACGAACGAATAAAAATCCAAGTGATCTCTCGTATGGTTATGCTCAGTACTAGTTGTTCACTAATAACTATCCACACTCATCGTCCAGTATCTTTATGCTGTAAATCAAAGACTCTTCTATCCTAAAGAAAGTGATCTATATATCGGTCTATCCAGATCGATCACCATCCTCATGATGATTCTATGATCGAAAATATTTAAGAATTAAATACATATCTCTAATTCTCAACTCTTTGAGAATATGTATCGAAAGCTAATTCCATGGATGATTCAAGGACACATCACACTTGAATAAAAAATAAACTTATCTTTTTATTGATCATATCAATGTATTAAGTATAAAATTATATTTTAGATTTATTATAATGTGTCAGCCATATTGGCTTCTAGGACATACATCTAACAATCTTTCTCTTGGATTAAAGTCAATTGGCCACTAATCTAAGTCCCATCTTCTTAAGGTGGACTTCATTTTTGGTTGGCTCAACTGCTTTGTCAGCGGATCTGCCATATTGTTCGCAGAGTCTACTTTTCGTACCTCGACATGAGGTAGTCGCGTATATCGGTGCTCTATGTGTTTGAACTTCTGATGAGATTTTGGCTCCTTAGCAAGGGTTATGGTGCCATTATCTTTGCAGTACTGTGTCATGGTATCTAATGGCATAACATTCAGTTCCACAACTAACATTAGAATCAGAATTCTTCCTATACATCTATAGCATACTCAGCCTCCACTATTCATTTACTCAAAATACTTTCAATATATCGAACAAGAATACATCCTAATGTGGACATTCTATCATCGGTATTAGATATGAAGTCTGAGTCAGTATACCCCTTGACTCATAACTCAAAATCTCCTTCAAAGATCAAGAACAAATCTTTAGTCCTTCTTAAGTACTTAAGGATGTTCTTCACAGCTATCCAGTGCTCCTCATTTGGATTCGACTGATACCTACTCGTGACACTCACAGCTAGAGCAATATCAAGTCGAGTACATAGCATGGCATACATGAGACTTCCTATGGCTGAGACATAAGGAATCCTACTCATGCACTACACTTCCTCAGATATGGTCAGACACATCGTCTTGGAAAGATTGATACCATGTCTAAGAGGTAAAAGTTCTCTTTTGAAGTTTTTCATACTGAACCTCTTTAGTACCTTCTCTATATACATCTTTTATGATAGACCTAGCATCCGTTTAGGTTTATCCCTATAAACCTTTATTTTGAGAATATAGGATGCTTTCCCTAGGTCTTTCATGGAGAATTCCTTAGATAACCATCTTTTGACAATGATCAGCATGGGAATATAATTTTTGATAAGGAGAATATCATTCACGTATAATACGAGGAATGTTATCGCGCTCCCACTAACCCTTTTATATACAATTGGTTCCTCTTCATTTTTGATGAAATCAAACGATTTGATTACCTCATCAAAATGATGATTCCAACTCCAAGAAGCTTGCTTTAATCTGTATATGGACCTTTACAGCTAGTAGACTCTGTGATCACCATCATCAGATATGAAACCCATAGGCTATTCCATTTAGATATCTTCCTCAAGATATCTATTTAGAAAAGCAGTTTTCACATCCATCTGTCAGATTTCATAATCATAGTAAGCTGCAATAACAAGCAGAGTGTAGATGGATTTCAGTATGGCTACGGATAAGAAGATTTTCTGATAGTCAATGCTCTCATGCTGACTGTAATCTTTAGCCATAAGCCTAGCTTTATAGGTCTCCACTTTACCATCGGCACCTATTTTTCTTTTATAGATCTATTTACACCAAATGGATACGACACCCTCAGGTAGGTCCATTAAGGTCCATACTTGGTTTGAGTGCATTGAGTCCATTTCTAACTTCATCGTATCTAATCATTTCTCAGAATCGATATCAGACATTGCTTCGTCAAAGATATTAGAATCATCACCATGACCGTTATCTCTCATAAGAAATATTTTCTTTACTTCCTCTGTAAGCATACCTATGTACCTTTCAAAAGGTCGGGAGATCCTACTAGATCTACGAGGTGATTGAGAAATGTTGACTACTGACTCATGAATAATGGATTCTTGAGGATCTATAGCTCTTTGCTCTTCAGAGACCTTCTCTTCGAGCTCAACTAATCTTCCACTGCTACCATCCTGGATAAACTATTTTTCTAAGAATATGGCATTTCGACTCACAATCACATTATGATCTTATAGAAAGTAGATGTAGTATCCTATGGATTCTTTAGGATACCCTATGAAACGAGCTATAATAGATCTATCCTCTAACTTATCCGCCATTTATCTCTTGACATATGCCGGATATCCCTAAGTCTTAAGATAACCTAGACTCGACTTCTTATCGAACCATTTCTCATACAGTGTGGTAGGAATGGACTTTGATGGAACTCTATTCAACAGGTGAATAGTAGTTAATAAGGCATGTCCTCAAAGATATAAGGGTAGATCAGTGAAGCTCATCATGAACCTAACAATATCCAATAGGATTTTGTTTCTCCTTTCAGATACCCCATTGAACTGAGGTGTTTCGGAAGACATCTATTGAGAGACTATGTCGTTATCCTTAAGATATCTCAAAAATTTTTGACTAAGATATTCACCTCCTCGATCAGATTGAAGAACCTTAATAGATTTATCAGTTTATTTTTCTACCTCATGTCTGAATTTCTTGAACCTTTCAAAGGCCTCAGACTTGTGTTTCATCAGATACACATACCCGTACCTAGATAAATTATTGGTAAAGATAATGAAGTAGCTATAACCACCCCTGATCTATACATCAAATGACCCATACATATCAGTGTCTACGAGGGCAAGTAACTCAGTGACCCTTTCTCCATGTCCTACAAAGGATAACTTGATCATTTTTTTTCGAAGACAAGATTTGCAAGCTGGATATGACTCTAGATTAAGAGAGCCAAGGATCTCATCCTTTTCTAGTCTGTTTATCCTGTCCTCTCCAATATGGCCTAGCTATGATGCTACAAGTACTTCTAGTTAATTTTATCTTTAGATCTCTTTTGGCTTACGACACTCACTACCTACTTATTTAAGTTCACATTCGTATCAACATGTAAGTGATAAAGACTGTCAATTAAAAGACCTCATGCAATCAATTTATTTTGTAAATGAATGGAATAAAAATTTTTATTGAAACTAATTTTAAAACCTTCCTGTGCTAGCACAGACATGAAAATTAAATTCTGATTAGCTACAAGAATATAATAACAGTCTTTCAAATCTAATCTAAAACCAGACGGTAATCGAAAAGGATAAGTACCAACGATCTCTGCAGTAATATTTGCTCCATTATCGATCCGAAAGATTATGTCACTTTTCCTCAACCTCCTACTTTCTATTAGACTCTGTATTGAAGAACATATATGAGCACTCGAGCCAGAGTCCAATACCCAACTAGAAGTAGAAGAAACTGTAAGGTTAGATTCAATTACGAGCATACCTTCGAAAGATTTATCATCCTTTTTGATCTTTAGGCTCTCTAGGTATAGTGGATAGTTCCTTCTCCAATGGCCTTCAGCATCACAGTGAAAACACTTTTCTTTTGCTTAGACCTTCTTAGAAACTTTCTTCCTTGGCTTGTTCATCTTTTTCTGCTTCTTAGCAAATTTAACCTTCTTCTTCCTACTAGACTTTCTCTTGGAAGAAGTCCACTCCATAGTGAGAACAGTGTCCCTTGAACTCTTCAAGATTTCCTTCGTAGTGACCAACATGTTGACCAGTTCGGATATAGTGCAATCGAGCTTGTTCATATGAAAATTATAATAAATTGACTATATAAACTCATAAGGGATTGAAGGATCAGATCCATCTGTAATTTTTTTTGTATTTCTAGCCCGAGCTTCCCAAGCTTCTCAATGTCCTTAATCATTGTCATGTAGTGCTCATGGACAAACTGTCCTTACGCATCTTCAAATTGAAGAGTTTTTTAAACACCTCGAAGCATGCTGTATGGCTCTACTCATCATACAACTCTTGCAGGTGAGTTATTATAGCCCTGACAGTGGGCATATACTCATGCTGGCTTTGCAATTTATTTGACATAGATGCCAGCATATAGCACTTGACTCAACTGTCTTCAACCGTCCACTTTTCAAAAGCAACTCTTTACTCGATAGTAGGATGGTTTAGTAAAACTATGGATTTCTGATCGAGTACATGATCTAATTTTTCTAAGATCAGGATAATCTTGAGATTTTTGAGTCAGTCTTTGTAATTAGTTTCGATCAAACGATTGATTTCAAGGATGTGGGCTAGAGAGTTTGAGGCTGAGATGGTTTAACTGTGAGAGTAGAGATTCAAATTAGACTTTTGTACTTAATATTATGTTTGCTTCTAGGGATTTTAAGATGCAAACAATGACTCTCACTAATTTTTCAGATCCCTCCACTCCTTGGATAGGAAATAAAAATTCTAACACGATAAAAGATTCCTAGTGGATGCCGCAGTCCCACCGACGCCATACACCTCAACTAACAGTTATTGATAACATGTACACTGATGCGTAGGCAACTCTTTGCCCAGATGCTTCTCTAAGTATATTGCAGTGACTTGATTTCTAAGTCATGTGGGCTTATCTAATAGTTATTGACCACATTCCTTAGTTAAGCCCAACCCACCATTCACAAGCAGGTACAAGGCCGTCATTGGGTCCCTCACCTAACAGTTATTAGGCTCAACCACATCCTTATCCTGAAGCAATTCTTTGCTAATAGAGTGGTTGCATGTTTTCGATGCAACTAAACCACTGTGACCAGCTGAGAACAATCAATGTCGGTAGCATGCCCGCACATCTACAATGGTGGAAGATCGATGGACTTAATATTTGTGAGAAGATTTAGGTTTAGATCTCATCTAATCAGTCATCATATGATCGATCTAATAGGCATGGGCTAAACCAAACTGCTAAGCAGCCTTGTTCAAGACCTAATCTTCCAAATTGGCCAGATCAGTGGAGATCAGCGGGGGTCCCTCTATTGCTTTTCTTAGGCACTAATAAATTGATCAGGTAAGCGAACGGAATCAATTAAATAACCACATCTCGATTACTTATCTCAGACACTAATAGGTCAATTGGTCCAAACAGGTTAACTCAAGTGAATCATGCTCAAACCATCGAGCCAAATTAGGTCCTTAGGTTAATTGATTTCATATATGGGACTTAATCGATTTGATCAACAATAATTGCATGATCATTTAACTTAATTGATCTGATGCTAATCAACATCTTGACTCAGTTTGATCAATTACTTAATTGAATTAGACCTATATAGTTCAAATCATAAACCTTAGATGAAATCTTATTACATGACCTAACTTTTGATTTTTTCATAACCAAAATCTTCATGCATAAACATAAATTTTAGATTCTAAAATTAAATTTTAGATCAAAATTTTTTACATGAAAGTAAATTTTAAATTATGAAAATAATTTTTAGATTTAACAAACAAATATATATCGCATATATGCATGTAAAATTCAGATCTAAATAAAATTCAGATCTATTATATGATATCATATGTCTCATATACTAATCATGGATCATATTAAAAGTAATTTTATGATCTTAATCATGTAATTATATATCTCATATATAAATTATAAATCAAGTTACATAAAATTTCAGGTTTATGCATGCATCTACATATCATGTGAACATGAAGTAGAAACCATTCTGGATCAAAATTTAGATCTATGCATGCTTTCACATATCAATTATATATTCTAAAATCAAATCTAAAATTAAATTTTAGATTCAAAGATTCATCTATACATCTCATGTATCAAGAAAAAATCATATTTTGAAATCCTTTTCAAAACATGTATGATAATTTCAGCAATATAAAATCTGTGGCTCTGATACCGTTGTTGGAATTCGAGATTTGAGGCATACATGTGTATTTTAAAATTTTATTTTTTAAACACCATAGTAAAATATAAGATTAAAATATTTTTAATCTAAATTATGCATGCATAAAAATATAAAACCACAAGGATCTAGTTCAAGTACTGAAATTGACATATACTGAAATTTAGATTGTAATCAAATTGCAAACCTATTTCGCAATCCCTTTCTTCAAATCTGGATCTAGAAAAAAAAAAATTTTTTTCTAGCTACACAAGTATCTGGTCTCTACAGGTATCCACTCAAGATCAGCCTGGAACAGTCCTCTTCAAGTTGAATTTTCTTCTCTAAGAAAATTCAGCCTGCTGAATCTGAACGAAGCCTAGATCGTGATCAATACTTGATCTCTTTCTTTGACCTTCTTCTTCTTTTCTTCTCTTGTCTTTCTCCCTTGCTTTGTGCTACTATCAAACATCAGAAACCAGCAAGGAGTGGATGCCCAATAGTTTGGGTGTGAGAGAGAAGTGGGATGCCCCAAAGGGTGGGGCATGTGGGACGTCCAAGGGAGAAGGAGAAGGGAGAGGAAGAGAGGGCACAAGGGGTCTTCAAAGGTGGGCATGGGCTGCTGGTTGGATGCTCTAAGGACCTTAGGAGAGGTCTCTTTAAATAAACATAAGGATTAAATCCTATTCAATCTCATAATATAAGTCCTACTTGCATTGGATTTCTTAATAACTTAAGTTATTCAACTTACATTAGGAATTTTATTAGGCGCCAACTCTTGAAGCCCTTGCACCTATTATTTCACAACCTCTTTTGCACCCAAGAGATGCCTCATATAAAATCAAAAGGCCCTCTAATCATGGGACATGCCCAACTTGATCCAATCAAGATGGCACCCCATAATAACTATCAAAGAATATTAATTAGAGACTTGCACCCTAATTCAATTGATCCAAAATCTTAGACATCCAATAATTGAAGTCTAATGAATCTAATCTATTTAGATTATTAGCAGATAATTAAGTTTAAATTATCTTATCAAATAAAATATCCAAAAAAAAAGAAATTGGGTCCAACCATGTGCTAGCAAGGTTATCTTGAACCCAATCAAATTTTTCTAAACCCAATTGACACTTCATAAGTTTAATTGCTAATTTTAGACCTAATTTCTTTATTATGTGACCCCATGGTTCAATTCTATCTAGTAGTAAGATATACAATGATCTCTATCAAAGTATCATTAAAACTTTTTTTAATAGATCGAAATAATTTTACTCTAATTCTTCAAAGATTGTCGATCCAGAACAATACTAGTGAGCTCTCACAATCACCAGTGACACCTAGCAGTATGTAGTGGCAACCTAGTAGAACCAAAATGAACCTCAAGGTGTAGTTAACATGTGATTCAGTCTCTCTATCGTGAGTCCCGACTAGATGGCAGGTCATGGATAAATCATCAAACCTCAACATCAGTTATATGATAGATTCGATCAGCTCAAGTCCAATTGTGATTTCTATGAAAATTTTTTTCCATCAATCACACTACTATGACCATAGATTCTCGAACTTAACCTTTCAAATCTCAAAAAATTACTCCTCTCTATCAAGATTGATAGATCCCATCTTAATACATACCCTACTCCTACAGTGGATCAACTATCACCAACATCTACTACAAGGGCTCATTGAGACCCATGTTTATATGTCAGTCAAACTCCAGCAGCCTCACTATAAGCAGTAGTATAATTTTAGATCAAAAGATCAGTCACATAACTACAGCATCGAGACAATCACTAACGAATGAATAAAAATCCATATGATCTCTTGTATGGTCACGTTCAGTGCTAGTTGTTCTCTAACAACTATCTGCACTCATCGTCCAGTATCTCTACACTGTAGATCAGAGACTCATCTATCTCGAAGAAAGTGATCTGTGTGTCAGTCTATCCGGATCGATTACCATCCTCATGATGATTCTATGATCGAGAGTATTTAGAAATTAAATACATATCTTTAATTTTTAACTCTTTGAGAATATGTATCGAAAGCTAATTTCATGGATGATTCAAAGACACATCACACTTGAATGAAAAATAAACTTACCCTTTTATTGATCATATTAATGTATTAAGTATAAAATTATGTCCTAGATTTATTACAATGTATCAGCCATATTGACTTTTAGGACATACATCTAACATATCCATTAGTTTCCTTAGGAAACCCTACAAACCTATATTTATCTAATCTAGCACTAAGTTTATATCCAAAAATATTTTTGATATAAGCAGGACAGTCTCAAATCTTAAGATGTTTAAGATTAGGCTTTCTTCCCTTCCATATCTCATATGGTGTGCTTGCAACAGATTTTGAAGGTACTCTGTTTAAAATATATGTGGCAGTCTTTAGGGTATATCTTTAGAAAGATATTGGAAGATCAGTGAAGCACGTCATGGACTACACCATATCCATCAAAGTGTGATTCCTCCTTTCGACTATACCATTTAACTAGATTGTATAAGAAGGGGTCCATTCAGAGAGAATACCTTTACTTTTATGATGATCAAGAAATTCACTGGATAAGTATCCTCCTCCTCGATCAGATCGAAGAACCTTGATACTTTTTTCAGTCTATTTCTCGATCATACGTTGATACTCTTTGAGCTTATCAAAAGCTTTAAATTTATATTTCATAAGATACACATATCTAATCCTTGATAGATCATCTATAAAAGTGATAAAATAGGAGTATCCTCCTCTGACATGAGTTGTCATCAGCCCATATACATTTGTATGTACTAGGGCTAACAACTCATTTGTCTTCTCTCCATGTCCAGAGAATGGAGTCTTGATCATCTTACCCATGAGATAAGATTCATAAGTTTTCAATGATTCATAATCATATAGATCAAAAAATTCTTCTTTGTATAACTTGTTTATCCTTGATTCACTAATATGACCAAGACGGTAATACCAGAGATATGTGATATTCACATCTTCTCTCTTTTTTTTATATTTATTTTAATATAAAAAGTATTTTTATTGAGTACAAAAATTAAAAGATTATTATCAATATTACCATTGCTATAAAATTTATTAGAAAAAAATGAAACATCCATTTCCCATCATCCTTATTTTATAACCTTATTTTAATAACAAGGGTATAGAAATAATTTTTCTAATGATCTTTGACATGTAATAACAATTTTTTAATTCTAAAATTTTATCCGAAGATAAATCAAGTATACAGATTTTCACAGCCTCTATGCTAATGGCTCTCCACTTGCACCATTAAGCTCAAGGTTACCTCTTTTCAGACCTTTGATATTCTGTAGTCACTGTAATGAATTATAAATATGCAATCCACAGGTAGTATCTAATACCCAAGTATCAGAGTCTGAGCTACTCAATGAAAAATAGATCTGTATCATATACACACCTTTTGGTGCTATACTTGCATCCTGCTTTAATCTTAAAAGATAATTCTTGCAATTATACTCTCAATATCCAAATTTACCATAAAATGAATAGATAATATCCATAGGAATATCTTTTGCCTTCTCATTATTACTGATCAATCAAAGATTAGGAATATCCAAAATATCATAGTTCTTCTTCAATACGAACCTAATTTGCAAGTTTTTCAACCAATCCACATAGTTTGGATCGGTCAATATATTTTTATCTATGGTATTATGCAGTGAAAATAAAGAAACCATAATGCAGACTTAAATTTATATAAATAAAAATAATAGTATAAGCAGATCACTCATGTTTGACATGCATAACTAGATGAGATCTTTTAACTAGTTATGTTTTCTACTATTTTATCAGATACCATAGTCCTCTCCTATGGTAAACGAGAAACTCTAATATGATTTCTTAATGGGGTTGAGACTCTAATCCCTTAATGAAGCCTTATAGATATCACAACAAATCTCAAGAGTTCAAAGGTAGAAAAATCTATCCAATTACATCTCATGTAATTCTCAACATGATCCTTGCCTCCAAAAATACTCATAGCCTTGTGGATATCACAACAAACTATAGTAATTTTAGTTAAGTTAGACTCTTCATTTTCATATAGTCATATCTGAAAAATATTGTCCTTGTAGATATCACAACAAGATAACATTTTCAAATATGCCATAAAGCATATAATATGCACCAAAATAAATCCACATCAATTCTCAAAGCAAGTCTTATGGATATCACAACAAATCTACTATGATTTTTGACAGAATATTGATTAGGCATGAGGAAGGCAAATATAGTATTTAAAATACTGAGCAATCTTTATTTAAGATTTGAACTAATCCAATTGATCAGAAAAGTATTAAGATTAGTGGGGTTTCCCCAGTTGCTTTTCTTAGACACCAATAAATTGATCAGACCAGCAAATGAAATCAATTAAATAACCACTACACTTGAAACACTCCTTAGATACTAATTGATTAATCAAATCAAGAAATAGATCAGCTACTGGTTCATAATACTATGACTTAATATGATTTTTATGAGGACTTTAATGGTCTCATGTATATCTTAATTTAATCAATCATAATGATGCTCTATTACAGTTGTATCTTAACAATCATCGCAACTAATCATAGTATCTAATCATATCTCTAAGATATGAAATCATAATCATATAACATGATTATATCATAGCATATCAAATGCATGAATATAAAATACTCTTTTCACAGTTTTTCTTCTTGGAACATCACAGTGGCACCCCTACATGCCATAAGAGTACCCCATAGAATGGGAAGAAAGGGTCTTTGAACCTTACTTGCTCTTATGACTGGACGGCCTAGTGATAAACTCCAATTAGAGTACTAAGCTACTAATAGATTCTATACATACATCATGTATTTAATAAAATATATCTCCTAGATATGCTAGGGTTTGGATGTTCAATTGGGTTCTACCATTGATCCGACTTGAACCAAACCAAAAACCTATGCTTGATCACAATCAAGACAATAATTTAACCTTTGATTATATAAATCAAGATAGACTTTGATATCACTGTTGGGTTTTAGTGGCATAGCGGAAAGGTTAAGTGTTTAAAATTTTCATTCAAAACACCTACCACACCAGAAACTCAAATACCTAGAAACCCTTGACTCTATCAATCAAAGTATAATAAATGTAAACTAAGATTAGTAGAATATTTGTAGCACTAATCTAATTTTCATGAGGCATCTAAATATTTACCCTCCAATAGTGATCACACAAAAATTAGATCAAAGACAGTGCTCCTCCTTCACCTTGCTTCAAGAGTTCTAGCCCCTAGAACTCGACTAGCCCTGTATCGATCAGATTTCTTCAAGAACCTGACTCGACCCTCTCAGAACCTCCTTTGAACTTTTTATTCCTCTTCTTTAGAACCTTTTCAATCCTTGTTAGGATCAGATAAGGCTTTGTCTTAAATCCTAAATCCTTGTCGTAAAACTAAGATGGGTTGTAAGAAAGAAAGGAGAGCTACAGAGAGACAAATAGAAACTCGATCTGAATACCTCGGACACCCAACATCCAAGCTTTTTTATAGCCACCAGAGGGATGCCAAAAGGGAGGGATACAACCCATAAAAAAGTTTTATCTGATCTGATTATTAGAGATAAGAGTTTCTTCAAGCAGAAAGACTCTTATCAATGATACGTAGATCAGCACCCTCACCTGTGTGTGCGACCAGAGAAGGGATGTTTCACATCCCTTCTCCAATCAAAAAAATTCACAAAAATTCACATAGATAGGGGACTCATTTTTAATTCTAGAAAACTTAATAAGGTGATAAAAATCTCATGAAAGGATGTTATCCTTGCACCTCTTCATGCAAGTTTTGATCACCACATGCACGCACATGCGAGAGAAGTTTTGGCATCCATTTGGCCCTCTGATAAATTTGAAAAAAATTTAGATAATTCACCAAAAATAGCTGATCAAATATGAAACATTATCAAAAAAAATTGTTCCAATTTGAATGAGTTTGATTAGGAGAAGGACTCTCCAAAATATGAGGAAATGCGATGCTTCAAAGCACATGCATGAGAGACCCTTCTCGTTTCCAATTTTTCTTTGCCCCATATTAATCTAGAAAAATCCATCTCATGCTTTGAGATATGCATCAGAGAATGGAGGGTGATTAGGGCCACCAAATGTATCTTAATCTCATGTCAGAAGGACTCCTCCTTCTGCTCACGCCAACATGTGCATGCTAATTCTGATTTGTGCCAAGAGTCCTTCACAACTTGGACTCTTCATAATTGGTGTTAAAATGAGATGTGATGCCCCACTTTGGGCTGCTTCTAGGTGGCATGATCTGACCCAAATGTTTACCAAATTGGGCTAGCTAATTAGCAAGGGATGAGACCAAATTGATCTCCCAAGAAGCTAGGGTTTTCACACGTGCTAGCATGCTTATCGAGAATCTTGATTGAATTCAAAATTTCAATCAACCTTATTAAAAGGGTCCTTGGCTAATTTTCATATGTGTGTAACCCATTGGATTCTATATCTAGCTAATAGTAGATCTGGGTGCAAGTTGACATAATTTGATTAGATTTTAATCTAATTGATTTAGGTCCAATCAAGCTAACCCAAGCTCAACAATTAGAATCCTTTCTAATTAACGATCGAATTAAACTCTTTAATTCGATCAAATCTATAAGTCAAGATTGACATCTAATAATGTATCATGACTTTTCAAAAGATATAAAATTTGATAGAAAAATCAAATATACCGTTCAGTGGTAAGTTACCATACAATTCAATCCTTCGATCATCCCTGCACCCTGAATATATTCATGAGTATGAAATTATATCAAACTCAAACACATACTCATATCAATTCTCAATTAACCAATGATGACTCTGATGATGAAGCATTAGAAATTCTTTCTAATCTCCTTCCTACTTTTGACCAAAAAACTTTTTTCAAGTCATCTAGGAATGAGAATACACAGGATGCGATCTTCTCTTACTGGAAGTGATCGATTCCATGTTGACCTACTCACAACCTTCATACACACTCCATCATATCCAAAACACACTGTACATATCTTAATGTCATGCCTAGGTATGAACCAAAATATGGATTCATGTGCATAAGGTTCCATGATGATCTCAAGTCTAAGGATCACTTGCACAACTCCCACATAGAGAACCATCTTTCACATGCAAGTAAGGCTTCCATTAAATATTCTCTTTCATTGAGTCAATTCAGTGAACTCATTTTCAAATGAACACCTATATCCTTGTATTAGTGTCTCATACACAAGTGGCTAGTTAGATCTGCCACCCTCTCCATCGAGCATACATAGGATGTGTCAATCTATCTGAAACATTGATCCCCAACTCAATGCTCCTACGATCAAAAATATTTAAGATTAAAATTTTAAGATTTTAGGTCTCACTAGCATGATCCATTCATATCTCTTAAAATTATTATCCTAATCTTTGGGATTCATCATAATCTTAGACATAATAAGATACAGCTAAAATAATGAATCAATATCTTATTTTATTATCAGATAATAAATATCATTACATGAGCTAAAAAATTATAAAGAAAAATCTCATCACAACACACTTGCGATTGGCTTATAGGGCACTTTTCTTTCAATATATATGAACTATAATTCATATCTATATATACAACCATATATCGCATATATGAAATAATTTCAGCAATCATACTAGATACAAATTAAACACTAATTAACATATTTAGATCTGAAACTAATTTCAAATTTGAACCACTCATGATTTATTTCAGATCTAGTAATTTTAAATCCAAAACAATCCTGTAATCACATTACATTATGCAAAAATTTTTAGATCTATCATTAATTAATGTTCTACATCATTCTCTGACAATGATTTATCAAAAGGATGTCAGTGATTAATCAATCTTCAGATCTAATTTTTGCAAATCAAATTTTAGATTTGAATGGTTTTATGTTCGTATCAAAATCTATAGCTCTGATATTACTGTTAGAAAGTGATGGTTTCATACATGTAGTTTAAAAATTTTGATAAACCAAAATTTATGCAGCAAAAATAAATTGAATTAAATCTCTTTTAATTTAAAAACACGTATCAGATCAAATCTAAAAATCATGCTTAGGATCTTGATATGAACATGTCACCATGAATCTGAAATCTAAAATCAAAATAAAAGATTAGTAAAGTAAACTCCGAGATATGATCTCCATACCTTCAGATCCTGTGGATATCCAGAGTTCGAATCGTAGCTGTACAAGCGTCTAACCTCTGCTGGTATCTACACGGAGATATCTGATCGAAGCATCGAGACCACTGGTATGCTAGCACCTTGCAGGTCTCGCTCCTCAGCTTTGGATCTTGCCCCATTGCTATTAGAAATGATTTAACAGGGTTGTACACAATTCTATTATGCTGAATCACTGGGATTCTTCTAGATCGTCAAGAAAAATCAAGAACCCTTCTTGACTTTTTTCTCTCTCTAAAGTCTCTCTCTCAGATTTCTATCTGGAGGTAGAAGCAGGCAATGAGAACAAGAAGGAGAAAAAGGCATTGAGGAAGAGGAAACAAGGGGTGGCAAAAAGTTACAGTAACTTCCCTAGTGCACATAGAAAAATTCTGTTCACCCTCATGCCCACTTTTATTTTTGTCGCACAAAATTTTTGATGTTCCACACCAAAATCAGATAAGAATTAGTTATGCTCTATCCCTATCTAAATAGGTGTCCTAACTAATTAAGAAACATCAAGAAACTTGGTAATTATCTCCTCCCAAACATCCCATGCACACATGTGAAAAAATCAAGGAGAGAAATCACCACCCCATCCTCTTTTTGGTTAACCAAATGGAGAGAGAAGAGAAACCTAGGCTCAAAGAGTTAGATTCAATCTGATTCAAACTAGATCCAAATCAAGTTAAAATTGAGCACGAATCGAATAGAATTCAAAGACTGTCAAACCTAATCCAATCAGGATTGAAATCCAAATCTAATTTAGATAATTGAACTCAATTAGCATTAAATTAAATCAAACTCAATTAAATTAAATTTAATTTAAATTAATTAAGACTTGATCTATAATTTAATCTATCTCAATTAAATTATAACATTTATAATTAAGTTCCTATGCTAACAATTAGCTGTTGCTACATCTGTAATACTTACAAATTAGTAGTTTTCAAAATTCAAACCATCAATCTAATTGATAATTCAAATATGATCCAAGCCATGGATCAAATCAAGCTCCTTTTATGTATGATCTCTCAGATTCTATTCTGTCTGATAGTGAGACATAACATGATCTTCATCACAGTATCATCGAAACTCTTTTCGATGAGTTGGAATGATTCCAACTCACCTCAATAAGGATCATTGATTTAAAAATAATCTTAGAGAGTTTTCATGATCTACCAGTGATGTCTAGTAGCATATAGTGGTAACTCAGTAGAACAGAAGAATGAACTCCTAGATATAGTTATCGTGTGATACAGTTTCTTTATCATGTGTTCCGACTAAACAGAGGTCATGAAAAACTCATCAAATCCCATCATCAGTCATATGCAAGATTGGCTCGACTTGAGTTCATCTATGAATCTCATGGAACCTCTTTTCTAGCATTCACACTTGCTCTGGTCAGAAACTTTTTGAACTCAATCTTGCGAATCGCATAGGACTACTTTTCTACCAAGATCGATAGATTCCATCTAGGTGCATCCTACTCCAAATAGTGAATCTGAACCTACAATAGCCAACATACATGGTAAGAATTAGAATAGCTAAGGATCAAAAAAATATGCAGTCAAACTATGTAGCCTCATTGCGAATAACCAACATACTGCAGGTCAAAAGACCAGTCACACCACTGCAGCATCGAGAAAATCACTGATGAATGAGTAGACATCCAAATAATTTCTCGTGTTGGTCACATTCAGTACAAGTTATTCTCTAACAATCATCTACACTCTCACCCCAATGTCCCTACACCACAGACTCGAGACTCATCTACCTAGAAGGGAGGTGATGCATGCATCGGTTTAAATGGATTGATCACTGTCTTTTATGATGATCCTATGATCAGGAGTATTTAGAAATTAACCATTAATAATGTATATCTCAAATTCTGAACACTTTGAGAATATATAAAATTATCTTTGTTAATTTTTAGGATAAATTATCGACACATACAATATCACTGGTAATAAAAATTGCCCGACAAGTATAAAAACATATCCTAGAGAAAAGTATGCATCTATCAAGATTGACTTCTAAAGCATACATCTAATACTAAGATCAGAATCAAATGGACTAAGTAGAGAAATTGATTAAATCTAACTAAAAGTTGAATTAGATTAAATCAAGATTTCTCTAGATCAAATATAATAGTTATAGTTGGTTGAGTCTGTTGTGATCCAAGTGGTGTGCCCAAGGCCCAGGGACCAAGGCTAAGGCCAAGGTCCATCATTCATGAGGGCTTCATGGAGGCTCTAGGGCTAGTTGGGCCCTAGGTTGAAAGGCTGTGGGCCTTTCGGGTTCTTGAGGTCTAGGTTATGTGGGCCTCAAGGGACCAACTCTTTATGGGTCAGGTTTGGACCTAGAATAGGTGAGATTAAGTTGAGTCATGGGTGTACATGGTTTGGATTAACCTAATCTTCCAAGAGTTGGTCAAGGAGTTTTGGGTTTGGGTCACTTGACCTGTGTTTATATATACATGTACTGTATAGGTTTGATTAAGCCAAGAATACAAGAACTCTTTCTCCCAAATCTCTCTCTCTCTTCTCCCTCTCTCTCCAGCTATTCTTCATGCCCCAGGAGCAAGAAACCCTAGGGTTTCTTGCTGCCAGTCCATAGAAGGAAAGAAAAGCAAGGGAGGCGCTAGCCCTCCCCCTTTGTGCCGTCAACTCTCTCTCCTCTCCCTCTCTTGCAGCCATCCAAACATCAGGTCTAGGATCTGAAATCTCTTGCAAAGAGGTTGGTACAAGTTTCTCTCAGATCTGGAGTTAATCTGAGGTCGTTTGAGGCACGGGTGAGATCTCCATCAACAGATCTACAGGAAAGGCTGCAGCAGGACAGATCTGCAAGGTTTGGTTCTATCTATCTTCTTTCTATCTGAATACCTCGATTTAAGATCTATTAATTGAAAGACCTCAGTCCTGGCCTGATCTGGTTGGTACCAGATCTTGAATTTTTTAGAGGTGATCTTAGAGGCATTCTTCATCTGGAACGAAAGGCTGACGAAGAAGACAGCAACCAGGCTGATTTCGTCAAGGGCCTTCAATCGAGTCCAGAAGTCTCAGATTTGTTCGTTGCTAGTTTTGCTACACCCAAGATCCATGAGAGGAGCTGGATCATGCTCCAATAGTTGGTATCATAGTCACAGTGGTGAGGAAGTGGTTTCAAGTATGAGAAGTTGAAGATCCCAAGTGCTGAAAATTTTCAGCAAGGTACCATCAAGGTATATTCTACACTTCTTGATTTTATATTGCTTGTTTGGCTTGGATCAGTCATGGGCAATAATATGAAGGTTGATTTGAGAAGTTTGATGGCAAGAAAATTTTTTATGTGAAAAATCGGATGGAGGATCTTCTGGTGTAAGCAGATCTGGATCAGGCTTTGGATGAGAAGCCTAAGGGAATGACAGATAGACATGGGCATCGTTGGAGAAGAAAGCATGCTCGGTGATCAGAGGATGTTTGGCAGATGCAGCTTGTATTCGTGCTGGAAGAAAAGACCCCAAAGGCCTTTGGTCGAAGTTGCACACCATGTATATGGGGAAGAATATGTGCAACAAGCTAATGCTGAAGAAGAGGTTGTACAGTCTTCGGATGCAGGAGGGATCTGATGTGATTGGCCACATTCAGAGGTTCGACCAGTTGTGCACGGAGTTGATGAATATGGGGGAAGCTGGATGAGGAGGATAAGTCCCTGTTGCTTTTGTGTTCGCTGCCAGGATCATATGACTCTTTGGTGACGACACTGCTCTACGGCAAGGAGACTCTGGAATATGAGGACATGGTCTCGGTGCTGAGGTCTAATGAGTAAAGAAAAAGTTGACCAGAGATCGGGCTCCCCAGGAGGGTTTGGTAGTAGGGGAGAGGACAGGTAGAGGCAGAGGTAGAAGCAAGTCCAGGGGCAGTCCAAGTCCAGGAAGGGATAGAAGAGATGAAATACTTCAAGTGCAACGAGTTCGGGCACTTCAAGCGAGAATGTCCACTATGGAAGAGCAAGAAGAGAGAAAAAGTGGCTCAGAATCAGTGAGTGCAGTTGCTGGGCAGCAGGTGGAGGATGATCTACTTGTGGTATCAGATGGTCACAGCATTACATAGAGGAGTGGACACTAGACTCTGCGTGCTCACATCACTACACACCACATAGGTCTTGGTTTGCGACATACACCAAGGTAGATGAGGGATCAGTGACTCTAGGCGACAATCATCCTTGCAAGGTTGGGATAGGGACATCAGGGTGAGGATGTTTGATGGGATTGTGAGGACATTAGCAAATGTAAAGCACTCCCAGAGCTGGAAAAGAATCTGGTGTCACTAGGCTACTTGGAGTGCAGTGGATACAGCTTCAGCAGTAGGGCTAGAAGTGGAGTATTAAACATCTCCAATGAGCTATGGTGGTGATGAGAGGCAGGAGGTTGGACAATAATCTCTATCACATGGAGGGATCTGTGGTGACCGGAGAGTCTGATGCAGCAGTTGCACACAGGACCAGCAGGGGCTTACAGGATGTGGCACTACCGCCTAGGCCACATGGGTGACAAGGGTGAGGAGTTGAGCAGGAGAGGACTCATCTCTGATCTGGAGGATGGTGCTACAGGAGAGATCTGTGAGCCTTGCCAGATGGGAAAGCAGAGGAGAGTTCAGTTCAACATCAGTACAACCCGCAGTGCAGCCCCTCTGGAGTTAGTACACAGGATGTGTGGGGACCAGCCCCAGTTTCAGCTAGGAATGGGGCCAGATACTTCATGACCCTGATTGATGATTTCTCAAGAAAACTCTAGATTTACTTCATGAGAGAGAAGTCAGAGGTCTTCACCAAGTTCAAGATCTGGAGAGCTGAGGTGGAGAAGGAGCAGGGGAGGAGCGTGAAGTGTCTGAGGTCAGACAATGCGGGGAGTACACCAGCAGAGAGTTTCAGGACTACTGTGAGGAGTGTGGGATCAGGAGACACTTCTCAGTTAAGGGACTCCACAGCAGAATGGGGTGGCCGAGAGGATGAACAGAACACTTCTGGAAAAGGCACGATGCATGAGGCTGCAGCAGGGCTTCCAAAGAAGTTCTGGGTTGACACAGTAGACGCAGCGGTTACTTGTCAATGGTCACCTCACACCAGGTTGGATGGCAGGCTTCCAGAGGAGGTGTGTCTGGGAGGACAGTTGGGCTGGGCATCTACGGTATTTGGGTGCACGGCCTATGTGCACATTGGAGCTGGTGAGGGAGTAAGCTAGACGTCAGATCACGCAAGACGGTGTTTTAGGCTATCCGCGAGGAGTTAAGGGATACAGGCTGTGGGATCCCTTGAAAAGAAGGTCATCATTAGTCGGATATGACTTTTGATGAGGAGTAGTCCTATGGAGGCGAGCAGGCATGGAGGAGCAGCAGGAGCAGGAGGAGGTCCAGAAGGGCTGCTGGACAGCTTACCTCTTTGATTTTACCTCTTGCAGGTACTATGGGAGGACATGACATTCAGGTGGAGAACCTACCTAAGGTGTCTCCAAGGTGGAGAGGACTCGGATGGATGATCGAGGTGGAGAGGTCCAGCAGGAGCGAGCTGGACTAGGACTGATATCGGTGTTGCCTACACAAGCCCAAGAGGACCATCAGGCAACCGATCATATGGCTTCGAGGAGACACTGTCATATGCCCTGGTGACAGCAATGGAGACCATATATTATCAGAGGCTATTGAGAGCCAGATAGGAGGGTGGGTCCAGACGATGTCCGAGGAGATGTAGTCTCTCCACCAAACAGACATGGTGATTGGTGCAGTTGCCACAGGGGAAGAGGCCCATTGGCTGCAAATGGTCTACAGTGCAAGGAAGGGCCTTCAGAGCAGGGAGGTATCAGATTCAAGGTGAGGTTAGTGGCCAAGGAATACTCCAGAAGGAAGGCATCGACTTCAGTGAGGTCTTCTCTCCATCGTCAGACATACTTCCATGAGAGTGTTGCTAAGCATTGTAGCAGCTCAGGATTTAGAGGTGGAGCAGATGGATGTCAAGACGGCATTCCTCCATGGGCATTTGGAGAAAGGATTTACATGGAGTAGCCACCCGTTTCAGGGATCCAAGATCAGAGGGAAAGGTTTGTTTGTTGCAGAAGTCCTGTACGGCTGAAGCAGTCGTCGAGGCAATGGTACAAGCGGTTCGACTCCTATGTGCGCAGCATTGGACTTTCCAGGTGCGAGTTTGATCCTGTGTTTATGTTCAGTCTCTTGAGGATGGTTCTAGGGTGTTCCTACTCTTGTATGTGGATGACATGCTTATAGCATGCAAGAGTAGGAAGGTTGTGCAGGATCTGAAGGCATCCTTATCTCGGGAGTTTGAGATGAAGGATTTGGGCCCTGCAAGGAAGATCCTAGGCATGGAGATTTTCAGAGACCGAGCCAGAGGTGCTGCATCTATCTCAGGGGGGCTACATACAGAAGGTCTTAGAGAGGTTCGGGATGAAGGGAGCAAAGCGATGGAGCTGCCACTTGCGGTCACTTCAGACTCTCGAAGACCATGGTGCCACAGACTAAGGTGGAGGCTCAAGAGATGGAGATGGTCCCTTATGCTTCAGGAGTTGGGAGCTTGATGTATGTGATGGTCTGTTGTAGGCAGACATCGCTCATGCAGTGAGTCAGTTAGCAGGTTCATGGCGCAGCCTGGTAGGAGCACTGGAGAGCTCTGAAGTGGATATTCAGATACCTGACGGGTTCAGTTGGAGTTGGCATCTGCTACGGACAGCGAGGAGGTGCAGTGGAATACTCTGACATGTCCAGGAGGCTCAGGGGCTGATTGGCGGTTATGTAGATGCAGACTTCGATGGAGATGTGGATACCAGAGTCTACGATAGGCTTCATCTTTAGCCTGTATGGAGGTCCTATTTCTTGGAGATCGAGTCTGCAGCCTATCACGCCCTATCCACTACAGAGGCGAAACATCGGACTGACAGAAGCAGCTAAGGAGGCAATTTGGCTGAAGGTTTGTTGACGGAGATGGGCCTTACTCAGGAGGCCATTAGAGTGCACTGTGACAGCCAGAGTGCACTTCTATTAGCACAGAACTCAGTCTATCATGCAAGGACAAAGCACATCACATTCGGTATCATCGGATCAGGGAGCTTGTGGAGGATGGCGAGGTGGAGCTGGTAAAGGTACACACCAAGGAGAACCCACTGATGCACTTACGAAGTACTTCAGGGACAGCTTTCAGAGATGTGTTGAGCTGATTCGGCTGATGGACAGAGTGGAGTGGTTGAGGCCTTGGGACACCAAGGTGGAGATTGTTGTGATCCAGGTGGTGTGCCCAAGGCCCAGGGACCAAGCTAAGGCCAAGGTCCATCATTCATGAGGGCTTCATGGAGGCTCTAGGGCTAGTTGGGCCTAGGTTGAAAGGTGTGGGCCTTTCGGTTCTTGAGATCTAGGTTATATGGGCTCAAGGGACCAACTCTTTATGGGCCAGGTCTGGCCCAGGATAGGTGAGATTAGGTCAGTCATGGGTGTACATGGGCTTGGGTTAACCTAATCTCCCATAGAGTTGGTCAAGGGATTTTGGGTTTGGGTCACTTGACCCTGTGTTTATATATACATGTACTGTATAGGTTTGATTAAGCCAAGAATACAAGAACTCTTTCTCCCAATCTCTCTCTCTCTTCTCCCTCTCTCTCCAGCTATTCTCCATGCCCCAGGAGCAAGAAACCCTAGCCAGGTCCATAGAAGGAAAGAAAAGAAGGGAGGCGCTAGCCCTCCCCCTTTGTGCTGCCAACTCTCTCTCCTCTCCCTCTCTTGCAGCCATCCAAACATCGGTCCAGGACTTGAAATCTCTTGAAAGAGGTTGGTATAAGTTTTCTCAGATCTGAAGTTGATCTGAGGTCGTTTGAGGTGCGGGTGATCTCCATCAACAAATCTACAGGAAAGGCTGCAGCAGGATAGATCTGCAAGGTCTGGTTCTATCTACCTTCTTCCTATCTAGAATATCCTGATTTAGATCTATAAATTGAAAGACCTCGTACAGGCCTAATCTAGTTGGGTACCAGATCTTAGATTTTTTAGAGGTGATCTTAGAGGCGTTCTTCATCTGGAACGAAAGGCTGATGAAAAGACAGCAATCAGGCTGATTTCGTCAAGGGCCTTGAATCAAGTCCAGAAGTCTCCAAATTTGTTGTTGCTAGTTTTGCTGCACCAAGGTCCGTGGGAGGAGCCAGGATCGTGCTCCAATAGAGTCCATATCTTTGATTAGACCAAGTGGACCTGATCATAGCTCAATGGTCGAGCCCGAATCTTTAGGCAAACTAAATTGAAACTAATAAATCAATTGGTATCTAAGGTAAGTAAAGCATTGTGATCGGTGGTTTTTAATTGACAGTCACTTATCTAGCTATTTTGATGGTGACTAAGCCAAGCTTTAGCAAACCCTCCTATTGATCTCACTTATCTGACCAATATGGTCAATTAGCTTTTGATTAGGTTGCTCGTTGGTTCAAAAACCCATGCTACATAGGTAAATCAATATGACTGATTTAGGTGCCCTGGACCAGCTTGTCTCTAGTCTTCTTTGATATGACTTGGTGAAGTTAGTAGGAGAATTGTGATTAGCTGTCAATCTCTTCTCTTCTCTTAAAATGTGTTAATGAATTCTATAAATTATTAGATCCTTAAAATGAAATAGTTATGATGATAACTAGATCATAGCCTCTCATTAAGTTGGATGATAATGGATCTATTAGTCTGATAATCATTGGAGGCCCAAAGGTTTGGTGCTTATCTGCTATTAGAATTATCATTCATAATATGATAACTTAATCGTGTCTCTCTGATAGGTGGTCAGTTGGTCGATCAAAATCGGACCTAATTATTCGTTAGTTAGATATGCTGAGTATGGTCATGTTAATAGTTGGACCTAACCAGACTTTTCAGTGGAGGCTAAAGCCAACTTAAAAGGTATCTAGGGCAAAATTATTTACTAAAAGTTATTTAGAGAAATAATTGGTTAAGAACTTCTCATAGATGCACATGGGTTGGTCGACCAAAGTCAGACCCATATGCAGCCTATATGGATTCTAGTACCTGCTAAGGAATTAAGGTAATTCCTTAAATTAGAAGTAGAAGTATCAATTTATATAAAATAGTGGAAGAATCTTTAGACTAAAATCTAAATTTTTAGGCTTGATAATTCATATACTAATTAAGTTTTTGATTTTTCTTTTATGCAGTTATGGCCACCACCTTATCACTCCGATCACTATTGGATAGTGATAAATTGATGGATCCAATTTCGATAGCTAGTATCAAAATTAAAAATAGTCCTGGAGCATGAGTAGATCTTGTACGTGCTTACAAATCTGACACCAAAGAGCTTGCCTCGAACACACACGGTGCGGTCCGAGATGCTTACCAAAAATGGCTCAATGATCATACTACGGTGCATTGCATTATGCAGACAATGATGAATGATGAGTTCAATCACAAGTTTGAGGATGCTCAGTCGAAGGAGATATTATAAGTGTTGAATAAATCCTTCAAAACTCCCGACGATGTTGAAAGGCACAAGACTAGTTATGCCATCTTCAATGCTCGGATGAGGGAGGGGCATCGATCATCAATCATGTATTGTACATGATCGAGTAGATCAAGCGCCTAAGCAAGCTTGGCTTTTTCTTGTACGAACAGCTTGGGAAGGATGCGATACTGAATTTTCTATCAAGTCTTACCTCCCTTTTCTCGATCATTATAGAATGACGAAGCCTACAGTCAACTACCACAGTTTACTGAAGTTGCTGGAGAGTTTTGAGAAAAATCACCAACTCTATAAGGGATAATGAATGTAGTGAGAGGATCTTCTTCGATGAGGCATCATCCTTTTAAGAAAGAAAAAAAAATAAAAAATAAAAAAGTGCAGCATGCTGGGGTCAGACCAAGAAGTTCAAGTCCAATCAGAGTTAGATAGAGTGCTTCTATTATAAGAAGTGGGGTCACTGAAAGAGAAATTATCCTCGATACATTATGTCTCTTGACCCAAACAGGCTGAATAAGAAAAAGAAGCAAGCGGTTGCTGGGCAAGATAATTATATGATAATATCTTGTAACTTCTCTATTTGTGATACTATGACCTAAGTATTAGATACTGATAGTCCTATTAATATTTGCAATTCATTATAGAGACTTCAGATCAGTAAGAGATTTAGAGACGAGAGAGATTCCTGAATATTAGAGATAGAAGATTAGTTCCAATTTTAGCTTTAGAAATTATCATGCTTGTATTCAATTTTCATATCATTGTTCTTAGTGATTGTCACTTTTATCCTAGTTTCTTATTGAACATAATTTCTGTAGGCCTTTGGCTAAGAACAGTTATGAAATTTTAATAAAAAAAAATTCTTGTGATATCACATTGATTGGTGCTACTGTGATGAATGGACAATTAAACAATGGCATTTATGTTGTATCATGATCTAGTATAATGTACATATCCAATAAATACCCTAGAATAGATAATATCTCGGATGTCTACCTTTGGCATTGCAGCTAAGTCATATTCATAAGAATAGGATGAACAAGTTGACTCAAGAAAAAATCTTCAAAGTCAATGATTGTGAATCATTGCCAATTTATGAGTCTTATCTACTTGGAAATATGATCAAATCATCTTTTACTAAAAAAAATGAACGAGCCAGTGAAGTTCTAAGTCTCGTACATATTGATATATATGGATTCATGAACATAGTGTCAGAGATAGTATTACTACTTTATTACATTCACTGATGATCTATCTAGGTATGATTATGTTTACTTGATGAAATACAAGTTTGAATCATTTAAAATGTTCAAACCATTTTATAATATGGTAGAGAAACACACTGGAAAGAGTATTAAAACTTTATGATCTGACCAAGGGGGTGAATAAAAAATAATGCCTACAAGCCAATCGCATATGGGATGCGATGGATGTTTATTGTAATTTATCTTTCAAACTCATGTAATTGATATTTATATTATTAATAAAATAGATATTTTTATTCATTATATGCTGCATCTTGTTGTTCTTAAGATTATAATGAACCCCATAGGTCTGGGCAATGATTTTAGGCTGTGATGAATCACGCCAGTGAAATCTAAATCCTTGATAGCCCTAACCTAAAATATTTTAGTCATTCATACATTGAGTCGGAGATCAATGATTTTGTAAGACTGGCATGTCCTATGTATACTCAGAAATAGGATGGTTGATCTCATAACTACTTGTATGGTGACACTAATACAAAGATATGGGTGCTCATTAGAGAATGAGTTCACTGAATTAACTTATGAGAGAATATCAGATGGAGTCTTATTTACATGTCAACTGATGATTCTCTAGTGAGAGTTGTGTAAGTGATCTTTAGGCTTGAGGTCACCATGGTACCTTGTGTACATGGATCCATATTTTGGTTCACTACCTAACTTGGTTCTTTAATTCTTGTGTGGGTATTCTGGATATGGTGAAGAATACATGGAGGTTGTGAGTGATCAATAAAAGATCAGTCACTCCTAATAAGAGAGCAAACATCCTATGTATCTCATAGGTCGATGATTCAGAAGTCTTTGGCCAAAGCAGGATGATAATTAGAAAAAAACTTTTAATATATCATCAACTGAATCATCACCTTCAGATCAAGATACATAAAGATAAGTGATTGGGTTGACATATTTTTATACCCATAGTTCATCTAAGACATTATTTAACTGAAGGATTGAATTACACAGAAACTTGCTACTAAAGGATATTTTGATAATTTTCATCAAAATTTTAAATCTTTTGGATAGTCATGATGCATTGTTAGATATCAATTTTAACTTATGGATTCATAAGAATTAAAAGAATTTGATTCTGAAATCATTTGGAAGAGTCTAAGTTGATTGGAACTCTTCAGATGACCTAATCTCATCGGATTACATTTACGTCAAAAGTCTTGGTCCACTGCTGGCTAGATTTGAACCCAATAGGTCACACATTTTGAGCTTTGGTCTTGATCTAATTTAATTAGAATTTAATATAAATTTTATTGGTTAATTTGATATGCTAGCATATTGTATTAACCAAGTTCCAAATTGGTTTGGTTCAAAGTGTTTGAGCTAACCTAAACCAATTGCCTTTGATCTAATGGGATTGGATCAATTTAAATTGGATCCTTATCTAACTTGGATTAGTTTTAAGTGGAGAAGAATTTTCTCACCCACAAAGCCACAATAAATAAATGCCACCACCTCAATTGGCATGTGAAATGGAGAGTCTCTTAAGAAGGCTCTTAACTAATACGCATTACTTTTATTTCTCAACTAGATATCTTTGATTTAACATCAATTTATGTGAATTTTTATGAATGTAGAGAGGAGAGTCCTTCTACTTCAAGTATTGATTACCAAAATTCTACACAATAAATTTATTCACTACATGAGAAGTTGGAGCACCAAAGGTTGGTGCCCTTCATCCTTGTGACATCCTTGGTCCTCTATTTATAAGGACATCTCATATAGTTTCCTACTATGATTTTGGGCTAAACTAGAGAGGAGGATGTGTAAATCATAGAAAATTTGAAAAAAATTTGAGAAAAAGGTAGGGAAAATGAGTGGCAAAAGTTGCAAGAAGGGTGGTGAGATTTTTAGCAAGGGTTGCTTGTGTGCTAGGGTTTAGTTTTTTCATTGTATTGG